>NC_088932.1:22915000-22995000 GCF_038396675.1 Hydra vulgaris | reverse complement strand
TTTTGTTTAATCTGTTATTTGAGGGAGTAGTTTTTGTATCCGCTATTTTTTAGTGCTTGTTCATATTCGATTTTAGATTGATTAAATATTACTTCGCTGGAGGAATTTTTTGATCTGTTTGATATTGAAATAGGTAAGTGTTTAATAATTTTGTGGTGGGTGATTAGAAGATATGTGGATATATTGAAGATTATTGTTGGGTTTTTTGAAAGACTTATGGGTGTTTTAGGCTAAATTGAAAGTTATATCAAGGAAGTTAACTGATTTAAGATTTGTTTTTATGTCTATTTAAAATCCAACGTCTTTAAACTTTTGGATTATGTTTTTTCGAATTCGCTCCATTTATATCTTATATTTATATCATTTATATCCATATATATATATATATATATATATATATATATATATATATATATATATATATATCTTATATTTATATCATTTATATCCATTTATATATATCTACATATATTTATATATATATATATATATATATATATATATATATATATATATATATATACATATATAAATATATATATATATATATATATATATATATATATTTATATATATATATATATATATTTATATATGTATATATATATATATATATATATATATATATATATATATATATATTTATATATGTATATATATATATATATATGTATATATATATATATATGTATATATATATATATATATATATATATATATATATATATATATATATATATATATATATATATATATATATATGTATATATATATATATATATATATATATGTATATATATAGTGCGCAGCAAGTAGTGGAACTTCCGAAAAAAATGTACAGCGAGTAGTCGAACTTTAAAAAAAAAATGTACAGCGAGTAGTCGAACTTTAAAAAAAAAATGTACAGCGAGTAGTCGAACTTTAAAAAAAAAATGTACAGCGAGTAGTCGAACTTGCAAAAAAATTTACAGCGAGTAGTGGAACTTGCAAAAATAGTTGCAGCGAGTAGTGGAATTTGCAAAAAATATGTACAGTGAGTAGTGGAACTTGAAAAGATATGTACACGGAGTGGTGGAACTTGCAAAAAAAATTTGCAGCAAGTAGTGGAACTTGCACAAAAAAATTTACAGCGAGTAGTGGAACTTGCACAAAAAAAATTACAGCGAGTAGTGGAACTTGCACAAATATAAAGCGAGTAGTGGAACTTGCAATTTTTTTGATAGACGGGTCTAGCTTACATTCACGTCGTGTCTGTTGTTAACAATGATTATTATACAGTTTCATTAAGGGAATTTAATATCTTAATCATTAACTAAAAGCCAAGATGTAAACTAATTAAAATAATTTTATAAAACATTTTTTTTTTTCAAACTTTTTTCAGGTCAGAGGGGGAACAATCTATAACTATCACTAAGCATTATTGTGATGTATTTTGAATTTTGGTAAAAGATGTTTTTACATTAAAGTTTATTACTTTAATTACATTTAAATAATTTTTCGAATCTCATTAAAAATATAATTTTTTTTAGGTTGTAAAAGAGGTGTGTGTGTGTGTGTGTGTGTGATGCCCCCTTCCCCGTCTACATCCCTCAAAACAAAGGCCGCGCCACTAGTGATGTTGTAAAGTAGTAAAATATAATTTTTGATTTGATACTAGATTTTTTTTTAATTATAAAGATAAATATTTATAAAAAAAAAAAGGGTATAATAGGGTGTTTGAAACCATCACCCTTACATCTACCCAAAGACAATGATTTTGAAACTTCTATATTTGACTGTGGTCTGATAGCTAGTTACAAAACATCTTGTATATAAAAATTTACATTTTCATTAAAAAAACAACACTTTTTTATAAATATTGTTAGTCTTTATTGCCGGTATGGATGGTGGTTTTGTGCCTGCGGATGCGCCCGCAATCTAGAAACCTTTATAACTTTTGTATCTATCTTTTGATACCAAGATATAAACTTTTGGATAGGAATTAATTAAGTTATAATAGTTTTATTTAATAAAAACTTCATTTTGACCACAGTTTCTTCAACAAACCCTAATATTAAAAAATCGGTACTTAAAACGTCATAACTTTTTGTAGGGTGGTTTGATTTTGAAATTTTTTTTTACTTTTGGAATATTGAAATGAAGCTCTTTTTAATGATATATATCAACCTATATGTATATATATATATATATATATATATATATATATATATATATATATATATATATATATATATATATATATATATATATATATATATATATATATATATATATATATTTATATATATATATATATATATATATATATATATATATATATATATATATATATATATATATATATATATATATACATATATATATATATATATATATAGGTATATTAAATCTTGTATATGTCATATAATGTATGTATATTAATATTAAAATATGTCGTATAATGTATGTATATTTAATATTGTGTCTGAGAAAATTGTTAAAAGTACTTTTATTCATCTTTAAATTTGTTTTTGTTTAGAATTTTATAGCAGTACTATCCCACGTACGAAAAAAAATTGATACAAGGCAGTAAATAAATTATACTGAGTGCCAGTTTTCAAATATTATGCTAACAATAAACATTATTAGATAAAAACATTAATAGATGTTCATTGGATGAAAAGTTACGAGTTTTTATAATAAAGTTTAAAAACTTATCCAAAAACACATGTAAAACCCATAGTTTTTACAAATATGCAAAAATTAGCAATTTTTACGTTCAGTGTCTCTGGTCAAATTGTTTCTGATTATGCTTATAAAGTTGCCCAATTATGGGCAACAAAAACCACCTTATGTAGAATACAATCAAAGTATAAATCAATCAAAAGACGGTTTAAATCTGTTCACTTTTTTGACTGGTTTGTTATTGTTATTCGTCAAATTGAAGGAACGTTCCTATTAGTTATAACCTAAGCAATCTTTACAGTGAATAGGTACTTGAATTTAAAATAGTATATTGTTGTAATGGAAACAGTATCTTATTCTATAACTGGTAACTCTACCCATTTATTGCTATCTCTTGATGTAGCATTTTATGGACCTCTTAATAAATATTGGAGGAATTCTTGATCAATCGAAAACCTCTTGTTCAAAAAAAGCACAGACATTTGTAAAAATAAATCTCCTTTATACTTTATTTACTTATAAGCATTATACTTTTCAGATCAAAAGGTAATCAGCAACTAAGTAGCTCAGTGGTTTTAAAAGAAATATGGGCTTTACCCATTAGATATAAGTATCATCTTCAATCATTTGCCAGATAGAATTTTAGTACTTCAAGCAGTAATTTATGTACTTTAACAATTGTATCATGTTGATGTTAAGGAAAAAACAGGCTCAAAGAGAAAAAAAGACTTTTGACCTTGTCAAAAGTATTTCTTTTGAGGATTTTTTGGCAAAATGTTAAGATGCTTCAGCTGCATAGTCTGTTAGTGAAACTGAAGTAAATAAGACTTTTTATGCTAGTCCACTTAAAACATACCCATTAAAACAAAATAAAATACCAAATGGGTGTTTGTTATAAAACAATATTATATTATCTTAGCAATAATAAATTCCCGTGAAACTAGACCGTAGTTTTTATTAAATTTTAAAATAAAACAAGGCGTTTTTGAATAGGTTTTGTTTTAAAAAAAACGCATTAAAAGTTACCCCATTTGTGGGGTAACTTTGAATGACTAATTAAATTAATATTGTATAAAATCCTTTTATTTAAAGATTAGTTTGAATTTGAATTATGTAAGAGTCAACCTTAGCCTCTATATTCATTTTGTTAAATTTCAAATATTGTCAATAGTGCAAAAGAGCAAGTTAAAATATCTCAAAAACGTTTTTAGTAAACCTCGGTTTACGGTACTCAAAAATCATTTAATTCAAAATTTCAATGTAGATTTATTAATATTTTTTAAATGTAAAATTAAAACGTTTAGTTTTTTTTTTTAAACATCTTCGCTTAAACATCTTCGTAAGGCTGCAAGCAGCCACTAGTTAAAGTTGGAAGTTACTGAAAGAGAAAAGATGAAGATTGTAGAGCAAGATAACAATTGACAGACGACTTAAAAGATTGCAAATTATATGAGTCAGGAAAGCAAGATGAAGGAAGCGAATTCCAAAGAGCTGATGTTCGAGAAAAAAAACTAGACAAATAAGCGTTTTTGGAACACTTAGAAACAGTCACAGAAAAAGGATGACACTTAATTGAATGACAAGTAACACGAGAATGAATTTTAGTAGATGGCACAAGAGACGCTAGCTCTTTAGAGCAGTGCCCATTATAGTATTTGTAGAAAAGAGAAAGAGAAGCAACATTACGACGATGTGATAATGGTTGGAGGTTGGCTGCAAGAGCAGGTCCAACTATGTTTACTACACGTTTTTGCACCTTGTCTAAAAGAGAAAGGGCATCATTAGAGGATCCTCCCAATATATGGCAACAATATTCCATACAAGGCCGGATTTGAGATTTATAGAGATAGAGAATAGAATCTGAAGTAAGAAAGTGACGAGCTCGATAAAAAGATGCAACCTTAGCAGATACTAATTTTGCAACTGATTTGATATATGGTTTTCAAGAAAGATTGGAAGTAAGAGTTAATCCTAGAAGATGAAGAGTAAGAGACACATCGAATACATCACCGTTCATAAATATAGGAAGATCTAAATTATTGCGATAACGATTGGCTGAAAAAAATTGAGTTTTATCTAAATTAAATTTCACCAGCCACTGTGAGCCCCATGCTGTAGCAGAAGTAAGATCCTTTTCAAGCTCCAATGCCCCCTCCAAGCAATCAGAGGGTGTTGGTTTTTTATTACGACAAGAATAAATGATAGTGTCATCAGCAAACAATGCCACATTAGATGAGAGAAGGAAGATCGTTAATGTAAATTAAAAAGAGTATTGGGCCAAGGATAGAACCTTGAGAAACCCCTGAAGTTACAGAATAAGAAGAGGAGTGCTGTCCATCGAGGACAACTTTTATGCTACGATTGGATAGGAAGGATTCAATGATCTTAAAGATGTTGCCGGAAACACCATAAGAAGAAAGCTTATGGAGAAGACCAGCATGTCAAACTTTATCAAAAACCTTTGAAATGTCAAGAGCGATGACCTTAACCTCTCCACCTTTATCTAATGCACGATAAAACCTGTCAGTTATTACTGTTAACAAATCAGCTGTAGAACGAGAAGATCGAAATCCATATTGATGGTCAGAAAGTAAGTTATTAGATTCAAGATAAGAAACTAAGTGTTTGTTAATTAAAGATTCAAAAACCTTGCTTATGATAGGAAGAAGACTTATGGGACGGTAGTTAGGCTGGAAAGCAAGACTCTGATAAGCACTTGTTGAATAGTTTTGAGAGTATAGACGACAGCTCCGGAGAACACTTCTGCAAGACAATAACAGGTATGTTGTCCGGGCCACAAGCTGTAGAAGAGTCTAGGCAGGAAATCACTTCAGATACAGATGCTGGAGTGATATGAATGTCAAGCAAAGGATCAACCTATTTGTTGGCAATATCAGGTAGAAAGCAACTAGTGGAATCAAGAGATGATATTGATGAGAAGTTTTTAGCAAACAATTCAGCTTTGTCTTTAGGAGAGGTGACAAAGTCTGAACCATTCAAGAGAGGTGGAATTATAGATTTGCCCTTATTATTGATATTATTAAAGATTCTCCAGAAGTCACGAGAGCCTAATTTTTGAGATGAGATACGAGATTTCATGACCTGAGAATAGCGGGTTTTGGCGTTAGACAAAACCTTTTTACAATTGTTTCTAGCATTAATAAACAGACGCCTGTTTTCTGGAGAATTGTGTTACTGATAAATATGGAAGTAACGGTTTCGATTGGCAATTCATTGAAACTAATTTGGGTATGTAATAAAGTAAGCAACCAAAAAGCAAAAAAAATGACAATAAAATTACATACCAGCATTAGCTTATATATCTTCAATTTTTTTTCGATTTGTTTATATGAATATAAACAAATCGAAAAAAAATTGAAGATATATAAGCTTGATATCGTTAATATCAATATAAGTTTAATATCGTTAATATCAAAGACTTGCCGACAAGATTTGCCGTTAATAATGAATGTAGCATATGATGTCCCACATGGATCCTAAGTATATAAATGACCTTAACAAAGCCTTTAACTCAACCACTATAATTTTTGCTATAATTATGACAAAAACCTATTTCAATCTCATAAAAACATAAATACACTTTTTAATACACTTGGTTTAAGAAAAACAGATTGTCCCCCAATATTGATACAAATGGACAAATTACATAGACAAAACAAAATGGACAATTTAGATAGACAAAGTTTTTTTGGAGTACCTTACAAACAAAATTAAAAAAGAGTTTAAGTAAATTTGAAAATTAAACGAATTTTTTTTTAAAAAAAAGGTAAAAAAACATAAAGGTTTTCATGAAGATGCTTTATTTAATTTTAAGTAAAATTTATTCAATAAAATCAACACAAAGCCAATAGAAATAACAAATGCAATTGACATAACTTTTTTTTTTTATAACATAATTTTTTTATTTGTATTCTGTTGTTATAATAAAAGGTTCTTTATTTTAAAACATAAACCGAAGAATAAATTGAGTTGTGTTATAATTGTATGCGATAAGTTGAGTTATTTACAGTGTGTGATTGATTGGATTAAGCGACATTTGTTCGTTTTTATTTCGCTTAGGTTTACTTTTTTTGGACGTTAACTTGCGTATAATAGAGTGTGTAAAATAGATAGCAGCTTTACCTACGTGATTCATAAGAATTAGTTTTGACACAAAAAATGAACAAGGCACTGCAAAAACAGTTACGTACAATACGTAAGGGGCTGCCGTTGACGATCCTAAAGTTCCAAACGTGCAAATCAAAGACCAAAATGGTATATTCAACATTTTAACTAAAGTATAAAAGTGCTGTTGTTTATTGGTTTTGAAATGCATCCAGGAGGCCCAGTCATGCAGAAATTTAGTTTTGGATAATAAACCGTATAATAACATAAAAAAATTAGCTAAACTTGAAAAAAATACAATTAAAGCAGAAAATCTAATGGCAATAGTGGAGCTATAATTTCCTTTTGTTGCGTATTTTAAAAGCATGTTTCCTGCAAGAGGACATAGACAACCAAAAACAAGAAAAAGTTTTTGAAAGTACAGTGCAATTGAATTTACAGTTTTGAACAAATGAAGGACTGTGTGGTTAATGTACCACAGAGCTGAAACCAAACAAAACGTGCCAAGAAACGTAAAAAATTCCGGCTGCATGTGATTTAAAATACTGTTAAGACCTTCTTTTTTTACTTTATCTTTTTTTGTAAATTCTTCGACAGTTATATCAAGAATAACAATACACGCAACAATAGCAACAGCAGCGTCAGACATTATTTCAACCCGTTCTTTTGGTACGTTCCTTTTGAAAAATGCAACAAAAAAGTATCCTTTGTTGTTTTTGCAAATTTATTCATTCTTCGACGCATATACCAGTAAAATTTGCGAATTGTTGGCATTAAGGTTAATAAACCAATACATGCCCATGATGCTCCATAATGAACCAAGCAAAGTGCCCCACCTACGCTTACTATAAGGAAACTAATTAATGGTCTGAAAATCATTATTAGAGTTAGTTCTTGAAGATCAGACGGTGACCATACTTTTAAATCAATATGAAGCAGTTTTGGTGAATGAAGTGAATACAATACTATTCCAATATCGATAATTTGAAGAATGCCTAAAACAACGCATGTTATGATAATTGACGATTTTTGATCAGGATAATGTCCTTGTAATGCTAGCGAAAATGGAAGAAAAGAAGTCAATAACATTTCAAAAATAACCAAAGTTAAAATAAAGTCATCCACTCTTTTGATTACAAGTGATCGAATATTCATATTTTCCCAAATTGAAAGAACAATTAAAAATCCAATAAAAAACATAATGAATTCTGTGTAGTTATGACAAAAATAGACTGATAATATACTGTTTTCATAGTATTCTGTTAAATCAAATGTTGAATTCTTTGTAAAACTCCATTTTAAATTGCATGTTGAGTTATTTTTCTTTAACTCTTCAAGTACTTTTAAGTTTCTGAAGGGAAGAACTAAAAACGTTGCTCAAGTTGCCATGACAGCGTCGGAATATGCGAGCATTCGATTTGACGATACAATGTCACCCCGATGATGATTTTCTGGTAACATTTCATCCAAATGTTCATCATAGTGTTCCTCTAAATGCTTATGCTTTGTCCTAGTTCTTATTACCTCCTTTTGATTAGGGATTTTTTTTTATGTATAAGAAATAACTTTTAGCTCTTTACTAAAATAGAAAAGAATATAGAGCTAAAAAAGAAAAAAAAAAGAAAAAACTATATATATATATCTATATACATATATACATATATATATATATATATATATATATATATATATATATATATATATATATATATATATATATATATATATGTATATATATATATATATATATATATTAGTAAAAACGCTTATCTAATTTTATCTTTGACAACTTGTTTTACACTCAGTAGGTTCATATGGAAGAAGCTTCTTCCTGATGAATTATTACTAATTTATTATTGCTCTGTTCTTTAAGAACAGAGGTACTCTATTTGAAGAATACACTACATAATTTGTATATATATATATATATATATATATCTATCTATATTCATAAATATATATATATATATATATATATATATATATATATATATATATATATATATATATATATATATATATATATATATATATATATATATATATATATATATAAATATATTCTGACATAAAAATATACATTTCATAACATAAATTTATTTTGGATTGAATATTAAATTACTCATTTTACAAATAAAGTTTTATAGGAAAAACATTTTAATCATTAATACATACTAAAACAATGTCAGTAAGTATATCATCAGTTATGATAAATGTATCATTTGTGTTAGTAGGGTAAGACAGGATAAGATGGCAAACGCTTTGAAAATTGTGCGTTTATGTGAAACTATTAGTCAAGAGGCAATAATACTGTGTAAATATGTTTGTTTATCATAATGAATAATTGCCTTCATGAGTTTTCCGTTTACAAGTAGAAAAGTTTGTTATAAAAATTAAATTGCAAAATTCATAAACTTGTCATCTAATCATGTGACTTTGGCAAGATGACTCATTACGCGTTTTCTTTCTCCAATTTTACAAAACTTTAAAAACTACCAACTAATCTAAGTAAGTAACACAAAATAAACACAAAATGAATACATTTAGTTATTGCATCAACCAATTTCAGTAGTTGTATCATTAATACTAGTTAACCTTTTATCCATTTTAACAAATGTATTAATTATTGTAAGTAAGTAAACCAATAAATTTAGTTAGTGTATCACTAATACTGGTAAATATACATTCAATTCAACCCCATTTATGTAAATTTACTCACTATTTTTCTAGGTGTATCTGTATCGAATAAGTAAGTCTTTAGAATTTGAGTTTAATGCAACTTTTAAATTGGCTCTAAAAACCAAACTTTTTTGTGTTCATTTTTTCCGAGCAAACATTGTTTTAGTAAATTTGCAGAGGATGCTTATAGGCATTTTAGGCGTTTCATTTGAGTGTTGCTCATTCGTTACTCAGTAGACTATGTGCGACAACCGCTTTAAGTATCCAGGCAATAATTTTACAACATGTTAATAGTTGCTAGTCTATCCCAGCGGCTGCCTATATTGTCAACTAAGTAACCGACAAGCGTTACAGTTTAGCGCTCAAATTGATTTTTTGGTCCGCTAAAATTCCGCTATAGAAAGTTTGCTGAGTAGGTTATATCTCTATATTATAACAAAAGATGCACTGATTAGGGGCTTAAGCCTCAGTCATTAGAGACTTTCTTAAATTAACAGTTAGAGGATTAGAGAAAAACAACAATTAATGTTTTTAAAAGAAATTTTAATGGTTTGTCTTTTGGAAGAAAAAAAATGCTTAAATTTAGATTAAAATTTATAAGTATGTTTGAAATAGTTGTTATAAATATATTTTAAATTGTTGTTCGGTTTTACATAAAGCTTACAATCATGTCTTATCGGAGCATATGAATGCGTCAACGGTCTTTCTTCAGATGTCTTGGTGGCATATATTGAAGATACCCTTTTGAGATACAACTTGGAGTATACAAAAGTTGCCGTAATTGGCTTTGGTGGAGCATCAGTTATGAGATGCTTGGCAGCAAAACTGAAAAATATTTTTGTACAGAAAGTACAATATTTTTATTGCATGGCACATTGCAGCAATTTGATTGTTAAGGATACATATGCAATATCATCACCACTGTCAGATATCTCAGCATTGTCCAGTAAATTTATGCAATTGTTGAAGCATATCCAAAGCGCGTTGCCTTTTTCGAACAAATCCAAAGGATATATTGCATGAGTCTGAATCAGATGAATACAGAATACTGCGATTGAAGTCTATGTCAATGACTCGATGGACAACACGTACAAAAGCAGTACAAGTAGTGTTGGAGAAAATTGTAGAACTCCGTAAAATGTCGAACAGTCTTCAGAGTGACAAGACTATTTCTGGAGAACAAGAGCAGAAATTAAAGGTTTGTAATCTCAGCTTTCATCAGTAAAAACACTTTTTGAACTACAAAGCACTTTTGAATTTTTTGCTATTCTAGAGAATCTATCGAAGCAGTTACAAGAAATTAATTTGATAGGTGATGTCGCAGTACTCTACATTTAAAATGCGTCTCAGAGATTTGTAGAACTTAGATCAGAAAAGGAACTTAATAGAATTTTAAAGGCTACAAAAAAAATTCCTGGAATCAAGCAAGATAATGAGACTAAAACCAAAGTTACGAAGAGTCAAAGAGTATTACCTAAAACATTACGCGATTCAGTAGCTACTGAGAAGCTTACATTGGGTGGTGCAATGACTGGCCTGTCAAATAAGAGCAAAAACAAATAAAATCTTATTTTGAGGCAATTGATGCTGTTCAGAATAGCTTGAGTGAGAGATTTAAACAGAATGGGTTAACAGCTGTAAAAAATATAAAAGTTTTGATTTCATCAGTGAATAAACAAGATCACCGTTTTTACTTGGAATGCCATTTTTTTAATGATGTTGACATCTTGGAACTAAAAGTTGAGTTGAAGGGGCTACCAACAACTATTAACCTGTACAATGCTATTGCATCAATCAAAGTACAGAGTGTTTCCAGGGTGGAAACAATTGCAGATACTTTCAATGCCATGCCAGTTGCAAAAGTTACCAGTAATCAAACACACTAATTAATAAAGCTTTACTACTTTAGTGTAATGAGCGGAGTAAAAACATGGGTTTGGTAACAAACTGGAGGCAATCACCTGAACAAAATTATGTTTGCTCAGATACACAAAAAACCAATTGACAAAATTAACATTAAAAAAATTGCCAAACAGTTTGTTGAAATGAATGACAGTAGAATGAAATATTTCAGCAAATGCACTTGAAATTGGTCAAGCATGTTGAAGAGCTAAGAATAGCAAAGGATAAAATGTACTATTGACATCTAGAAAGTAGATAAGAAACGATTGATTTATTTAGTAGACTATTTAATAGCTTGTAAAAGTAGTAGACAAAGGGACATTTTTTCTGTAGTTTTTGGAGAACGGTAGGGTTGAATAAAAGGTTTATTTATACTAAATATTATATATTGTAAAATATTGTGGTAATATTTTGACAAGTCCCCTTGTGTTTTGGTTAGCCACCCTTGCTCTTAGGCCTTTTCGGCCTGCCTGGTTATAAGTCACTGCATTTACTAATTGATAATTTACAAGACATTTGTGTAAACGTAAATAATTATAATAATTATACAATAAAAATAGAAGTTATTGCCTAAAAAAGCTTAAGCAAATTCTGTTTAGATTTTAAAACAAGATAAATTTTTATGTGAGCCATTGTTGCTTTTATAAATTTATCACGTTTTTCTTGTCCGTAAACTATGCTAGAAGCACTTGCAACTCCACATTACTTTCTATGGATTGTCCGTGTACGGAAAATTTTTGAACTTTTATCGGAACTTATAGGAACTTAATAAGTTCTTCTTTACCAATCTTGCATAAGAGCAAAGGTTTGTGAATATTAGTACTCCAGTCAATCAGTTCCATAATCGCTATAAAATTTCAGCATTGCTATAAAATTTTTGAAAATTTTTTATCTTACAGCAGTACTTTTTAGAGAACCTAAATTTCGTATTAAAAGTATTTTCTTCACTGCAAACATCCTTTCTTCTTTATCTTTACTACAAAATAGTGCATAAGTATTCCAACCAGAGAAACAATCATAGGCCTAAACTGTTTGATGAAATTAAGCTATTTGATAATATAGAATGGTCTACATGGTTTTTCACCAGATTCTGAAAAATCTACTTGTCAAGTTTTAACCAGCGTGTGTAATTGTGAGACCAAATTGAATTTCTTTTAAATTGTATCGTATTATTTTATTTTTAATAGCTTTTTTAATTCGGTATAGATAAGTTTGATCACTAGATAATATTTAATATAAGTTTGATCACTAGATAACATTTAATGTAAGTTTGATAACTAGATAATAAACTATCTTCATCAATATCTAATAAATTAACTTCAATATCAATTTTGAACTACAGAATTTTGAGATCATTGGCAATAGAAACAAAGTTTACCAATATTGGCAGAAAACTTGTTTTTTGAAATTGTTTTACGCCAATATTCGATATTAAGTGCCTCAAAGATATTTAATTTTAGTGCAAAGCAAAAACTATCTAAAAAAGTTTATTTATTTATTTAATAATTACTGTGTACATGTACAATAACAATATACGGAGTCTAGGTAATCTAGGTTTTAACAGCCGAATTGTGTTAAAAATAAGACTTTGATCTAAACTCTTTAAGCGTTTCAGAATCTACAATGCCTTGATCCAAGTTGTTCCAGCTTTTAAAAACAAAATTTGGTAAGAAATGGTATCTCTTTGAATTTTTAGTTAATTGTCTATGAAACCTCATACTGTGACATCTTGTATTTGAAGCTATTAAATCAGGTGCTAAGCTATTAAATCATTTTCATTTACATCAATCATTTACATAAAGCTTCAAACTTGATTGCTGTCATGTTTGCAGATGACACTTACCTCTTTTTATCTGATAACAACATTATAACATTATTTCAAAATATGAATATCGAATTGACAAAAATTTCTGTATGGTTTAAAATAAACAAGCTTTCACTTAATGTTGAAAAATTAATTGGATACTTTTTCATCCAGCTTCTAAAAAAAACTTCTGCCTTGCAATTTACCATTACTTTTTATTGACAAAATTCTAATAAAAAGAGTAATTAATACAAACTTTTTGGGTATCTGTATCAATGAAAGCCTTAATTGGATATATCACATAGAACTCTTGTGTAATAAAGTTGCTAAAAGTATAGGGATATTGTATAAAGCTAGAAACGCTTTAAAGAAACGTAATTTAAATCAATTATATTACTCGTTTATCCATTGTCATTTAAACTATGCAAACATTGCTTGGTGTAGTGATAATAAATCCAAACTTAGGCCTCTTTATCGTCAACAAAATCATGTTGCTCGTCTTATTAATTTTAAAGAAAGATTTATTCATGCCAAGCCTCTCTTATTTGAAATGAAAATTTTTGATATATATCAGCTAAATGTTTTTAATATTCTTTGTTTTATGTACAAATGTAAAAGTACCTCCAACCCAGTTTCTTTCCATAATTTATATACCTTAAAAGATAAAAATAAATGCAACTTAAGAAATGATAATTTAATTTGCCAACCAATTTTTCAAACTTATTTTGGAAAATCAAGCATTTCATTTCGTGGAGCTTCTCTTTGGAATAAAATAGTTTTAAAACATTTTGATTTTTCTTAGGAATGGAGCTGTCTCTCATTCGAAAAAAAGCTTAAGGAAATAATTTTGTCAATTAATGATATATTTTTGTATTTTTAAACATTGAATAATTTACATTTTTATTTTTTATGCAGTGATGTAATTAAATCTGTATATGAACGCACTTAAACTTTTCTTGTGGTTTATACACTTGACCATGTATGTATCGATTTGATTTTTATGAGATTTTTAAATTTACGAGCGGTTCTCGATGAAGACTTGATGGTCTTCTGCGAGTGTCTGCTTTCTTTTTATTTATTAAATCAAATACTAATATATTTTTTGTTTATTTATATTTTCTAGTTGTAAAAGGATTTTTTTAATCTTAACCATTTAATTTATTTGTGTAACATCTTTTATACTTTGTATAAATTTTAAATTTCAAGTTCTTCATCAGCGGTTCTCTGTGACAAGACCTAATAACTCTTTATTTATTTTTTATTTATTTTTACGATATCTTCACTTGTAATTTTTCTTTTGTATATTTGTATTTGTATCTTAAACATTGTAATAAAGAACAAAAAAAAAAAAAAAAAAAGGTGGGTATTCCAATTATCTGTTTTTTTTTACTATTTTGTAAAGTTGGTCATTAGTATCATTTTGTAAAATCATGCCATTACGTTCGCGTCTTTTTTCAAGAGTCGTTAATTTGAAGTAGGTTAGTCTAATTTCATAGTTTTTCCCTTAAAGATATTTAATTCAATTTTTTTGTCTTGTTATAAGTAAGAATACTACACTGAACTTGCGGAGTCTAGAGACGGACTTGCAAGAGCGTGTACAATAGTTTAGACGCGTTCATGCCTAAGTTTTTAAATGAATGTTTTATTATTCTTCACATTTTGTTAGCTTTACCAGACACATAATTAACTTGACTAGACCATTTCAAGTTGTTTGAAATCATAATTCCTAAATCTTTTTAGTATTAGTTTCTGGTGGTCCAACTCTACTTAATATTGAATTATACATTGTGTATATATATACTTAGTATTTTTGCTACCTATATGCATGTGTTTATATTTTTTAACATTAAAATATAATAGCCAATAATAATACTGTTTATATAAACGACTGCCAATGAGTTAATAACTCATTCACAGTCGTTTATATAAACAGTAAACATAAACGGACCCAAGACAAAGCCTTGCGGTATTCCACTTGTAACTGGAGACCAATTTAGTTTAGTTTTAGAAGACCAATTTAGTTTTGTTTGATGTTTTTTTTAATTTTCAAAAAGTGTACGATACCTCCTTTTCAGCTTAAAAAATAACTGTTTACATATATGCTTGACGTTTATTATCTATTATTCACCTGTATTTATTATCAATCTTGTCTGCATTAACATTGGTAGAATCACAGCCAATAGCAACTAGAGTTGATCTATAGTATTATAAATTAAAAAAAAATTTTTTAGCTATTGTATTCCGAATTACCTTCGAAAACACCTTTTTCTTTGTCATTATTCTCAATATTATCAATTGGTACATTGAATTCGTTTTTTTGAGAATAAAAAGATAAGTATTTTTTTTTTTGACTTCTTTTTTCCACTTTCCTTTCTTTTATTATTTTTCCTGATCTGCTGGCTTCTTTGAAACCTCGAGCTCTCATATGCATACTACTTTTTTTTCCAAATTTTTTCTCTTTCTCTTATTTTGACAATAAACATGAGCTTTAAAAACACAAGAATTACAACATGCCTATGCACAAGAAACATTGTCACACGTCCATTTTGCTATATCAAACAGCTTTTCTAGAGTAGAACTAAACTTAAAAATGATTATAGGGCAGTGGTTTCGTTGAGGATGGTGTCACCCAGTCCGGTAAACTTTTGATGTCACCCCTCTAGACTATCAGGTGAAAGGTGAAACTAAAAAAAGTTCTCTATATCTAGAAACTTCTGGAAAAAAAAAATTGCCTTCAAAAAAAAATTCTGGCATACTTGTATATTATACGTCGTGACGGAGTCACCCAGTGCGGCCCGCAATCTCCTAGCGACGCCACTATTTCAGGGTTACACCTGAAATAACAATACCTGTAGCTTTTTTTCTTTACTTTAATAGTTATTTTTATATCATCCAAAAAATCTATTTGAAACAACGCAAAACATCGCATCAAAATGTAGCATAAGCAACAAACTATTATGTTAACTTTTAATCGAAATAACCGGTCAAATATTGCTACAAACCGTGTATACCGCGTTTTATACCTTAAACATCGGTTATATATATATATATATATATATATATATATATATATATATATATATATATATATATATATATATATATATATATATATATATATATATATATGTATATATATATATATATATATATATATATATATATATATATATATATATATATATATATATATATATATATATAGTGACAACTAAATAATTATAAGGATATATTTCAATTGCATAACTAAAAGTTTTACGCAATAGCGATCATTAGATGTAACAACACTAAAAAAGTAACAACAAAAATTATATTAAAAAAATGCTACGGAGTATCCGCTCTGATGACATTAAAGCAATGGTATATTATATAGCATATCAATATGATATCATATTATATAATATATCATTGCATTAAAGTTCATAATTAAAAATTTATTTTCTTGGCGGCATTTTAACGCAAGTTCGGTTCGATTGTTAAGCAAATTTAATGATGAGATAATAATGTGGTATTTTTCTGTCAAGTATAAACAGCAAAATTTACCACCATGTTTGAATGGCTTCGCTTGATCGATTTTTTTTTAGCATTCCCACATAAATTTCAAATGTTCAGTGAAGTTGGCTTTACTTTCATAAACAAAAGAGTTTTTATGTTTATACCACCTGTCAATGAAATTTTTCTCAGTAAGCCTAATGTAATAATATTCTTCTCCTTCTTGGTGAACATATAAACTTACCATGAAGAAGAAGGATATCATTACATTGCGTCAAAATGCCGCCATGATAATAAATTTCTAATTAAGAACTTTAATGTCATCAAAGTGGACACTCTATAGCATTTTTTTGTATATAATTTTTGTCGTTACTTTTTTGTTGCATATATATATATATATATATATATATATATATATATATATATATATATATATATATATATATATATATATATATATATACATATATAAAAAAAAGGCAAAGGGTAAAATAACCAATTAGTTTCGCCCCTTTATATTCGGCGCCATGGGCCATCGCCCAACCAGGCCCGAATGCCTTTTTTTTGAATGGGGTTAAATTGAGCTTGGGCGCCATAGAAATCTTGCCCAGGGCGCTGGTAGTGCTAAAACCGGCACTGTATATATATATATATATATATATATATATATATATATATATATATATATATATATATATATATATATATATATATATATATATATATATGTATGTATTATATGTATGTATGTATAATTAATTATTATTTTATAAATAAAATTATTTTTGTTATTGGTATTATTATTGTTACTAATATTAATAATAATCATATATTTTTCACAACATACACCACTTAAGAAAATAAATTAAAAATCAATTAAATAGTTCCATCAGATAGCACTTTTTGCAAAGTGTTATCTGATGCTTCGCAGCACTTAAGTGCAAGTTTAAAAATATCTTTGCAAACTTTAGTTTCTAAAACTTAAATTTTTTTCATACATAATTTAATAATAAAATGAATTTGTTGTACGTGATCCTTTAATAATATAAGCATATTTTGTTGTTGATATGTTGGAAATATGATATTATATAATGATATATAAATTTTATATTGCGATCTAATTGCTTATATGTTATATAATATATATCAGAGCCGGATCCGGCTCTGATATATATTATATAACATATAATTGCAATTAAGAAATAAAAGCTGGTTCAAACCAGCTTTTTTTGGTCTTTAAGATAGCTAACTTCCAAACATGGAGCAAACTCCAAATATTTATATGTTTATACTTATGTCAAATAAGGATGCTTTGCAAAAGATTGCTATGATTGGAAGCTGGGAACAAAAAAGCCCCAAAATTTGTGCCCCCCTGCCCCAAACGTGAGAGCAACAAGTTGATGAAATATTTTTTGTACTGTTTTTAACTACACTAATATTCATCGATAAATTTTAAATTTCATAGTAAAATATTTTAGCTTTCAAAAATTATGACCATATAAAGTTTAAACCCTCAGTTTGAGGGGGGGGGGGGGTTAATATGGTCATAATTTCAAAGACCAAAAAGACTCAAAGACCAAAAAAAGCTTGTTCCGGCTCTGTATATTTATGTAAAATGGTTCAAGTCTTTTTTGAAATGTTAATAAACTTTTATTGAAAGAAAATAAAATTAAAATTTTATTTTGCAAAGAAAGAACAAGTAATTAATTGGGTGCAGGGTTGTTCGGAAAAATGTGAAAAATTTTTATCATTGATTAATTTGAATAAACAAAAAATAACTCTTTTAGTTTATTAAATTTGACAAAAAAAATAGATGTGTTTAAAAAAAGAGATGAAACAAAAAATGAATGCGACTACTTTTTTAAGTTGTTGCTATGTTATGTTACTAGTCTTTATTTATAAATATTTCATAATAATTAACCCGTTGATATTTTATAAAAAAAAGGTAAAAATTATTCAAAGTATATAAGTAAATAAAACGGAAAAAGAGTGCAGACAAGATTTAAAAAGCAATATAATGTGATATTTAAAATTTTTTTTTTTCATATAATTACTTAAGATTTGTTAGCAATTGTGTGCAATGAAATTGTTTGCAATAAAAACTAGAACTATCTTAAATCAATGATGATAAAAAAAATTCAAACAAAATAAAAAAGTCAATTGTCGTTGAACCATGTTTGTAATTTTTTTTTAATTTATAAAGAGATAAATATAACACAAATTATTCAAAAGCAAATGAAAATTACAAAAGCGTTTACACACACACACACACACACACACACACACACACACACACACACACACACACACACACACACACACACACACACACACAGAGACGCACACGCACACACACAATGTTTACCTTTTCTTCTTAAGTTCTTTATACATAAATACTAATAAATTTATTTTCAAATACGTTAAATCTCTATATTCAATAAGACATGCATTCTACGTAAAACCCAATATTATATACAACTTACGTAAGCAGTTACTTATAGATTCAATATATTCTACAACAACTAATCAATACTAATACCAGTTAATTAATCGGAAATAAGTTCTTTTTTTTTCGTGTATAAACTCAAAGTGTAGATTTAAGCGTATAATAATGCTTTGAAATAGCCAAAAAGTAAATAATTCTTTTTTAATAAAAATAATAATAACGATATTTTAATAGGTAACTTGTTTATAATACCACTTTGTCGCCTAATGCGTCAAAGAATTTAAAGTATTTTGTATATTCAGTTTAGTATATTTGTGTTATAGAATTATAGAATTACAAATGTTACTTGTAATTCTATGAAACATTAGAAAGTTTTTTTTAACTCGTTGATGTTGTGTTTTCTAAAGGTATTCAAAGAAGACCTTATGAAAAGTGAAGGTTGCTTATCATCATTACTTTTTCAAAGTATGGGATCAAGACAGAACCTGGGCGCCACATATTTGCTGCAGTGTTTTTTATTTGGGGCACACCTAGTGGCTAAATGGCAAAAGAAAGTCTATGCCATTTGCGGTACCAATGATATGGTACGAAATGAGTCTCTTATTGATTCTACCAAAATACTACTTCCCCCTCTTCACATAAAACTTGGGCTGTTCAAAAATATTGTGAAGGCTCTGGTGCTTCAGATTTTAACAAAAATCTTCACAGAGTAGATTTTATTAGATAAAATATTTTAATGAATTTTTATTTTAAGTTTCTGTTTGGGCTTTTGACAGGTTTTCAAAAAGTGGTTAAAAAAATCATTGCAAACCTACTTAAAGTTAAAATTAGTTATTTAAGGTTACAATTGAATTAAATTTATCATTAATTTTGTTTCATACTTCAGATATAATTATGCAAATTGATATAAATTTATTAAATAAATTTAACTACTTTTCTAAATTTTAATTTATTACGACATCAATTTTAAGATGTATTAATTCTTAAACATTTCTGAGCAGCACATTTTAGTTGGACAAACGTTACGCTGACGCATTCGCTATTATAGGGCCAACAAAGGAATATAGTTGGCCGTACTTTGACGTTGCATTGGCATATGCTTAGCTGCTCATCAAACTAACACACAGAGCCTTATATAGGTCAAAAAATGCTCAAAAATAAATCATCTTTCAAAAATAAATATATTTGACATGATTTCAGAGGGTTCAAAGGTAAAAATTTTATTTTAGAGGTTAAAAAATAAATCTGACCATTTTGACTAACAGCATCTGACTCAAGCTACTCTCTGGAAGCGTATATGGGTGAGTTATATTAATTTTTTGTTAATTTTAAGAGGTGGGCTAATGTTATAAAGATTTTATGTTAATTCCAAATTTACAAACGCACACAAATTTAATGACTTTACGGAGGATCCGCCTTGTTTTGATCGAAAACGAACAAAATAATTTAACGGTAATAAAACTATGATTAATACTTTTTAAAGTTTATGGAAAAAATGTTTTAGACTTTTATAATAAATTTAGCGTTGCATTATTTATGGACTTGTTTACTTAAAAATTAAAACTCTTATTCCCGTAGGAATAAGAGTTTTAATTTTTTTAAATACTTTTTTTGATTAAAATTTAATAAGTTCTATCTTTTTTATGTTGAATTTTAATAATACTACATTTTTAGTTAAAAAAAAAGTTATGATACCAAATATAAATTTAAGCGGTTAAAGGAAATTCTTTTAAAATATCAAAATTAGGATGAGGGTTTGTAAGAAACGCACTTATTATATAGTTGATTATTATCTATTTATTTCAGTGATTTACATAATGATCAAAGAGACTAGAAAATTACGTCATAAGATAATTAGCAATAATTTCATCCAAAAGCAGGAAAATATTTTCCTATTTCTTTTGTTTCTTAAATTACCAAACTGTCTGCTTTTCTCTATACTATCTTTCAAATTCAAATAGCTCCAACTTTCACTTTAATATCTTCAGTTATTCAAACTCACTTTCATTGTTCCTTGAAGGTCGATAAAGATGTTATATGTCCTCTGCAAATCTTGGTATTCAGTTACCGTATGAAAATTAGCTAGAAGAAAAAAAAACCACAATATGAAAGAACTTTTTATCAGCGGTTAATTTACATATCTAAATAAGGTTTTTACGTAATATATGCTATTCTTGATATTTATACGTAATATATACTATTCTTGATTAACGTCGAATTATATATATAACAGAAGTTGCATCATGCTCATTGATTGGTTTAGTATAAGAATAAGACAAGAAATGTTAGTGTTTATATATGAAAACAAATGTTTTTTTATTAACTAACTAATTAAAAAAAACTTTATCTGACCAAGATAAAAACTTGATTTTTTTCAAATAGGAAGTATTTAATCTTGATTGAAGTTGATTAAAAATAAGTCATAATTAACTTAGGAGCCATAACACATTTTTAAACATAACTCAAAAAGGTGCGAATATGTGCAGTTTTTATTTTTATTAAAGGTTTGATACAAAAAATATGGTGGCACCAAGTCACAGGAACAATTTTAAAAACAAAATGAGGGTAGGGGGCGTCTTGAACTGCCGAATGATTTCTGGAAAAAAAAAATAGTAGTAATAAGGTCTTCAAAACTAAAAATCTGCCAACTGAAATGTCTCAAATTTTTTTTTTACATCTTCGCTTCCAATAACGCTGCAAGCAACCGCTACTAGAGTTAAAAGTTACTGGAAGAGAAAAGATGAAGTTTGTGGAGCAAGATAACAATTGAAAGAAAATTAAAAGCTTGCAAGTTATATGAATCAGGAAAGTAAGATGAAGGAAGCGAGTTCCAAAGAACTGATGTTTGAGGAAAAAGACTAGAAGAATAAGAGTTTTTGTAGCACTTATGAGCAGTCACAGAAAAAGGATGAAACTTGTTTGAATGACAAGTAACTTGAGAATGAATTCTAGTAGATGGCACAAGAGACGCTAGCTCTTTAAAGTAGTTCCCATTATAGTATTTGTAGAAAAGAGAATGAGAAGCAACGTTACAAAGATGTAATAATTTTTTTTTTTTTTTTTTTTTTTTTTTTTAACAACAATCATTATTATATATTTCAAAAACAAATAATATTTACATGTCTCCAGTTTATATAAATGTCCACCACAAATATTTACAATATCTAAAGAGCGTTAACAATGCTGTTAACGCATGCGCGTTTGACATTTTAACTCATGCGAATTAAAATAAATAAATTCGTGGTTTATAATATAATGTGCTGGCTATTAACCCATGCATTTAAAAAATATACGCAAGTCCGTCGCACCACAGGGCTACTAGGGACTTGCTTGTCGTTGTCGTTGAAAATATATGTTATTCGTTGAAAATATATATCAACATATATTAGTAGTAATATGTAGTTGTAAGGAAACTCGCAGAAGACTAAGAAAAGTCTTTTCATCGAGAACCTTTAAAATACAAAATAAACTAAAAATTTAAAGAGTAAAGACACACATTAATTTTTTGAGGTCTACTGTTCAGAAAAAATTTAACTATGTATAGTTGCTAACATTTTTTATTTTTTTATTTTTTTATATTTTATGTTTTATTTATTTTTTATTTATTTTTATAGCTTAAATTGTTCTTTTTACATTTTATTATATTAATTGTTCTTTTATATTTAATACATATCGATAAAATTGGTTTTGTTAATTATGAGATCTTTTAGTTTTTTCTTCAGGGCAATAAGATTATCCAATTTAGTAAGTTCTATATTTTGAGGTATTGTTTTGTTGTATAAATAGGGGCCACGGTATACAATTGAAAATCTCCAAAATTTTGTTTTTTTTATAGGCAATGTAAAGTTTCCGGTTCCTCGTGTGGTATATCTGTTGGCGTTGGTTTGAAAAAAGTTATTAGTAAAATGAGTTGGGACAAGTCCGAGCTTATATTTGAGCATAAATAAAACATTTTGGTAGATGTTAATTTGATAGATATTTAAAGCATTCAAGTTTTTAAGTAAAGGATCGGCATGAGTGAATTTATTTTTATTATAAATCAATCTTGATGCGTGTTTTTGGTGTGTATATAGAGAACTTAATTTAGATTTATTTGTACTTCCCCAGGCAATATTAGCATATGTTAGATAACTTTGTATATAAGAAAAGTAGAGAACTTTCAGATTCTCCTGGGAAAGTATAGTTTTGACTTTGTAAAGTATGCCGATACTTTTTGATATTTTTGTATTTAATGTTTTTATATGGGGTTTCCAAGAAATCGTTTCGTCAATAATTATCCCAAGAAATTTAATAGTTGCAGTTCTTTCGATGTTTATGTTATCAATTTTTAGTAATGGTAGCATGCTTGGTATTTTGTTTTTTTGTTGGTTGGAATGAAACAAGATGTATTTTATTTTTTCTTGATTTAAAGATAATTTATTTACTTTAAACCAAATGTTTAGATTCTCAAGGTCATCATTTGCAGATTCAAAGAGATTTTCAATTGATGCTGATGAATAAAATAAATTTGTGTCATCAGCAAACATTATTGCATCAAGTTTTTTTAGTGATTGTGGAAGATCGTTAATATAAATTAAAAATAAAAGAGGACCAAGAATGGAACCTTGGGGAACTCCGCATTTTATTTTTAGTAAATTAGAATACTTATTATTGTTCGAAATAACACATAGTTGTCTGTTGCACAGATAACTTTTAAACCAATCTAGGCTAGTATTTTTTATTCCGTATTTTTCCATTTTTTTTAGTAAGATATCATGATTAATTGTGTCAAATGCTTTGGATAGGTCTATAAAAGTTCCTAATACAAATTGCTTTTTATTAAAAGAATCACTTATGCTATTAACTAAATCTAAAATTGCATGTTCTGTTGAGTGCTGTGCTTGAAAGCCGAATTGTTTTTAATCTCAAATCCGTCCATAAAAGGACGGATTTGAGATTTATAGAGATAAAGAATAGAATTCAGAGTAAGAAAGTGTCGTGCTCGATAAAGAGATGCAACCTTAGCAGATGATTATTTTGCAGTGAATTTGATATACGGTTTCCATAAAAGATCGGAAGTAAGATTTAATTTTATAAGATGAAAGGTAAATGACTCATCGAGTAAAACTATATTCCTAAAAAAATTGACTCTAAATTAAAAATTTCCTCCTTTGAGTAAGTCTCAGATACCAACTTCCATCCAACCCCGTAAAAATGCTTCTGCCAGGTGAAACTTTTTTTGTAGGTAAATTTTTAAGACTTTGCTTAATTTATTTTTATGAAAGTTTTTAATAAGAAAGTTAACTCCTACTTTTAAAACTATGTATTTTGAGGGTATTTGGATTTTAAAAGTATTAAGGGTTCATTTGGTTTCAAAAAAAGAATTTATTACTCTAAAAAATGATTTAAAAGAACAAATATTAAATTTTTTAAAATAAAATTTTGATCAAAACAATACCACTAATGTTTTCAGAAATTAAGGTTTTATAGTTTTATACTGAAAAAACTTTTTGGTAGATGAATTTTTGGCAACTCGTTAAGAATTATGCAATATAAAAAACTTACGTCAATATAACGGACAACTTTGAAGTAAGTTAAGGCTTTCCGTTATATTGGCGTCTTATTTTTTTATTTGCGTCATAAATTTTGTATGTTTGATCAATTTTTGATAAGCTTTGAGATAAGACCGTAAGGATATCTGGAAACACCAAAAATAACTACAAAAAAATATATATTATTCTTTAGGTTTATCCGTAATATTACGGGTCACATTGTTTCGCTTTTCGTGTTCTAAACGTTGAAGACTTAAAATATTACTTATAAAATTCTAGAGTCTTAAAGTTTAAGATAATAAATGATTCAAGTAAATGGTACATCTTTAGAATGAGTCAATAAAAGTAACTTACAAAAGTCGAAGCAAATTGCTTATTCGGATTTGTTAACATTTGTTTAACAAAGGGGTCTTCAATTAGGTAGGGGAAAGTCGGGTAGCCCCGGACGGCGGGTAACTCCGGACACTTAATGTACAGCTAAAACTAAAGAAGTTTTACGATTTTAAATACCATAAAAACATCATTTGAGTGAAAACATGGCATTTTCAAAATATCTATCATAATATGCCAAATCAATTGGCTAAAATATATATTTACTGTTTATATAACAAGAAATATAATTACGAAGAAACATTTGCATTCCAAAAAAGTGGTATTTATAAAAAACAAGCAGGGGCTCAAAGACGATACGGATAACTAAAGTCACCACAATCTTTTCATAGAGCCCCTATGTGGGCTTTACATGTTAAAATAAAATATGATAAATATTTACATTAAATCAAGAAGCATAATTATTTACATTAAATCAAGAAGCATAAATCAAGAAAGTAAACAATATCATATAGTTTTAGCAACTATTGCTAAAACTATATGATATTATTTACTTTCTTGATTTAATGTAAATGACTATTATAGCCATTTAAATTCACTGGCAACTCTGTTAAATATCAAAATAAGAGCCAATTAAACAAGTAAGAAACTAATAATAATAGAATTCGATTTTCATTTTGAAAAATTAAGAAAATTATTTATCTAATTTAAAATTTCATTTTTTATTACAAACTTAAAGGAATTTAAAAATTTTACCGTATTTAAGTTTTTTGTTTTTTAAAAAGTGTTCAATAGTTTTGGTCCGCGCATGATATTTCATTTTCAGAATACTTTTTACTAATTCTTGGCAATTTATAAGTATTCCATTGGTTTATTCTAAGAGAATACTTTTTGTTTACATTTGTCGTAAATTTATCATTAAAGTTTTTTGGAATCAAGTTGTTGTTACATTTATACATAAAAGTTAGGTGTTGGTAAATATTGATTTCATATATATTCATCATTTGCATGCCTTTTATTAATGGTTTTGGATGTTTATTTTTATTTCTAATGTATAAGTCTGCATGCATGTTTTTGCAGAGATAATATTTTTTTAAGTTTTGTTGGTTGAGTACTAGCCCATGTAATATTGGAAAAGTTTCTGATGTTACATATGGACAATGTTGGAAATTGACAAATATGGGTATTGTTTCCCACCATCAGAAGAGCTATGTATAATCATACTTGATTTATATATTAATATACCTAACTTTTATGTAAACTAAAAACTTTTTTTTTTAAATGTATTTTTTATTTACAAAACTTATCCAAAAAAAGAAATTCGTTTAATACTATAAATTCACTGGTTTTAAAACTAGTATTTGTGAATAAGGTGTGATCGGGTGGTATCGGACACACGTTTGGTGGTTGGTTGTTTTTTGTTAGTACATGTGTACAATCTATTTTTTCCTTAAGTGTCCGGGGTTACCCGACTTTTTACCTACAGGTATGGGGAGTTAAAGTTACCTTAGAACATATAATGCATACAAAGAAGTGTGTGTGCGTGTGTGTGTCAAAGAAATTGACTATGTATGCGGTTTTTCTCTCGTACTCTATCTCTCTTAAAACATGATTTCCCCTTTTTTTTCAAATACATTGAATTTCACAACTTTTATAAATCAATGTTATATTGTGTAATAGGGTGGGTCATATTTTTAATTTTTCTGATTTTCGCATCGTTACTAGAGGGAAAAGTTGATACATCATGTATAACGACTATACGAAAAATATTAACCCTTTTCAATTTAGTTTAAAGGGGGAAACTTTTGCTTATATTATATGGGTGTAAGATCCATTCGTCTACATATCACCTGAAAACAAATAAAAACACAATGTAAAGTATAAAAGCTATATTTGTATACTAAAATAGAATGTGAAAATGCAAAATGCTAATATAAAGTCCTTTTTAATGTCGAATTTTGGATATTTAAGTTTCGAGTTTGAAGCGGAAACAAGCATTCCATGATATTTTTCATAGGTTGTGACAATCTTGGATACTCTAGATAATCCTTTAACTTGACGTTCAACATTTTGAGAATGGCATGGAATATCAGGAACTTGTAGAGTGCCATTTGCAACATTGATTAAAAAGACTTCATAGTGCAATTCAGATAAAATCGGAGGGGGAGAGATCAACATTTGACCAGTGGATTATTTCTATGAATGTTATATAAAGTTTCTCTCAATTTCATGGAAATTGAGAGAAACTTTATATAGCGAGAAAACACGTATCCCATTAGTATTATCTTATTTTCTTCATGTAATAATTTTCTTTGCTGCATTGACCGCTTTTTTCTTGTTATCATCTTTGAAGGCTGACAACAAAACACTTTCAGGGTGAGCGAAATAACAGTTTCATTGCAATACTTTTGGGGGATTGCTATTGAATCATGATGATTAAGACTATAAATACATTTCATAATCAAAATAAAAAAAAAATCCGAGCTGCTTCAACGCATTTCCATTTTTTCTTGATTAAAAACAGAACAGTAAACTTTGGTGATGTAATCAACAATATCAGACTAACAGAAACAGTAAACTTTGGTGATGTAATCAACAATATCAGACTTGTTGTGGGTTTTACGGTCAAAATGTATAATCGAAGCAGGCGATTGGCGAATGTTAGCGACTTGACATGATTGAGATTTCCGGGAGGAGTTTTTGTGAAATACTTCTTCGTTTTCACACCCAAGTTTTTGAAATCCCTGATAACAGCATTGCATGCTTTAAGTAAGTATTTCTCATCAGTCAACTATCGGTAGAAAAATTAACATAAAAAGATAGTTGTTCACCAAGATTGCCTTTGAATACAGTAGGACCAGATGTACTGCCATAAAGTGCAATGAAAATTGCTCTGAGAGGCAGCTCATTCAAATAAAACGAAAAAATGCACTATTGAAGAGGCTTGCCAAAACGAGTTTCAAGTAAACAAATGATACCATGTTAGCCCGTGTTTACATTGGTTCCATCACAAACAACACTTTGTAAAGTCACGAGAGAATTTTTGTCATTTAAAACTAAAATGATCGCTTTAACAACAACAATGCTTCACCACTTTGAGGACAAATGTGATCAAAGTAGACGTTGTTGGGATTTGAGCAGATAACATAATAATCTTATAAGATTGAAGTGCTCCGGATAACTTTATTCTTGATTGTTTATTAGTCCTAATACATTAAAAAAAAACCAAGATCATGGCTCAATTGAAAAATAAAAAAAACTTGAAGAATTTAATGTCAAAAACTTTGGTTTCCAAATTTAAAAAACTTGGTCTTGGATTAGAAAAAAAGTTTCTTTTAGAATTAATTTTGATTGATAAAATATTTCTGATTTGATGTAGGTAGATCAGTAGGCCACTCAAAATAGTATGGTTTGAGTAACCAATGTTTTTGAAAATTCGGCTTGGAAACGTTTAAAATAGGTTCATCTGAACCCTTGCTATCTCCTCGTAACGTGGTAAATGCATGTTTGATATGTGGTTTGTTGTGATGATGGCAACGTACTAGCCAAAGGAGAGGTCTCTTTAACTCAATTTCGATTAAAGTTGCTTGCTTCTCAAAGCATATAATGAAAATCTTTTTCAACTTTGCACGACTTTCACGGCACATCACAGTGAATTTTACCTGTTAAATCTTTAATTAAATACCAATAACTTTTGACCTGCAAATAGAAGTTAATTTTTTTGCATACTATACATAGTATATAAATAAACAAATAAGTACAAATAAATTATGTGAATAATTATCGCTTATAAGAACTGCTACACTTTCTTCGTTAAGAGCTGTCAAAAGATTAAAGCTTCGAATCCCATTGCAAAATGACAGACCAATTTTTTTTTTTTTATTATATTATTTTTTATAGCTAGTAAAAGTTTTTTTAAAATTTAAAATTAAATCCATAAATGTAACACACAATGCTTATGTTTGTCTACATGCAAACATGAATATTGTAAAACGTTTACATTTTTTAAATATTGATTATTTTTTAACTGTTACAAATATCAATGAAAATTACACATCAGAGAAAAAAGATCAGTTATAGATTGTAATGCTTTTCAAGGCAAGCAAATTAGAGGACTGTTATGGATATGGTTTTAAAAAAACAAAAAATTAATTAAAATAAAACTTGATCAACATAGGAGGGATGATATTTGGAGAAACAATAACAATAACCCAGAAGCAAGCTTACATTGGCCCAACGTTGGGCTAATGCATAGTGATACAATCGGCCAACGTTAAAATTCGAAATTGGCCCAATGCAGGTTTGATCATTGTTTAGGCATTGTTCCAACGTTGTACACAAAATTTGCCCAACGTTGTATACAATATTGACCTAACGTTGTATACAAAATTGGCCCAATATCGTATGTAGCATTGGGCCAATGTTGCATAAAAGGTGAATCAAATGTTATTATAAATTAGCTCTATACCGAATCCAGCAACTAATGTTGTATATTGGCCTTACATTTTATGCAGTATTAGATCGTTGTTACAAATAGATGATTCACATCGCTACATTGAAATTTATAGAGAAATAAAAACAAAAATGTATGATACAAGTATTTAGTTTACATAATTTCTCCGTTAAATATAAATATTGCAAACACCAAACAAAAACCAAAAACTAACACATTAAGTTTAAAAAAACAAATTCCCTATAAAATTTAAGAAGTAGTTTCTATATTGGTTTAGCTACTTGTAATTGAATTGTGTTTAGCTTATGATATATTTGGTGCCCGTAACTATTAGCTTTTCTTCCACCATCTCTATCACATGAACGCCTAAGCCATGCTTATTTGATTACACAGCTTCTGCAAAAAAATTAGTTGTTTGTTTATTTATGCACCAAAGAAATATAACAAATTGAAAGTAATTGTATAATGCAAAATTGAAACTGAAAAAATAACTTTTCAAAGCCACTTACCAATAGTAACATATACAATCAACATTTTTCCTCTCCCAGCATAGTTTAATTTTACAGCTAGACCATTTTATCTATTCTTAGTAAATATCATATACAATCTCCTTCATTCAATTTGTCCCAAACAATTAACCTGTAAAAATATACAACTTAGCAATAATTAAAGTTACTTCTGGTTAGACTCAAATTAATACAAAATCTCATTCACAAAAAACCTTCAAAGAGCATTTTGTACATAGTTTGTATAATATATCATACAAAGTGCATAAATGGATCATAAAAAAATATTTATTATATGCTTAAGTATTTTCTTGTCTTTTAATTATTCTTCTAAAGTACTTAAAATCTCTACTGCTTTTAGTGGCAATGACACTGATCACCCAAAAGGCATTAAATGGCATATCTTTGTTATTCTTTTTAATTATGCTTAAAACTAAATTTGATATGTTTTGCAGTTCATCAAGCTGCACTTCAATGCTTACCAATCATGCCAATAATACATGCATATCTTAAGGATATACAATTTTAGCTTGAAACAATTAAGTTAATAATATTCTTAAGAAACTATATAACAAATTACATATTATATTTAGAATTTATAAAAGTAAATACAACAACCATTAATAAAGCAAATAAAATTAAAGACAGAGGGGCAAATTTTTAATGCTAAAAATATATACTTGCTTATAGATTCATAATATTTTTATGACTTATGGAAATTGTTGGTATGCATTCAATTTCTGGCACTGATACAAATCAATTCTTTTTAACATTTGAAATATAGGCTGCACTGTAAAACACAAAAATTCATATTAAAACAATGTTTCTCCAATGTTTGAAAAGAACTTTTTTTTAATTTTTATTCGGAATATTAATAAAAATACAACTTTTAAAAATAATATCATATATAAAAAAATTGTACTACCTTAATCTATTAGATAAATCTAAATAAACATTTGAGACCGTCAGCTTCAAAACCGGCCCTTTGCACTAAAGCAAATTTTACAGGATACACCTTTTTTTGTACAAATAAAAAAATTAAAAAAAACATATTCACCTCATGTTTAGTCACTAATGAATGGTTTTCTATGTGAATACCAGTAATTGTGATTATCATTGAATAGTAATATTTAATTAAAGGGCATTTTTTTTCAAAAAAGAACCGGTTTTGATCCAGCCACTGCACATTTTAACAAAATTTTAATTGTTTTGTGATTAATTTTCGTTGGAACCCATGATTATTTAAATTTCACACGCTTTTAAGTATATTTACGCCATCTATGGACAATTTTAGAAAACTCTCTCCCCCCTTTTTTTAGCAGGATAGCCCGCTAATATTTTCAAAAAGTTAAATATATTTCGAAATAATTTTTTCCATGTATTAAATTTCGATTAAAATGTAATAACGTAACTAATTATTAGTGATCATAAAAATTGAAGAAATACCTGCATTACATGTCATATAAGTTTTAGCTACCTGGGTTTTATAGTAGAAGAAACACAAAACTGAAAAAGTTTTTAATGAGAAATTTATTATGGTTCTTGCAATATGATGTTTCATTATATAGTTTCAATATAATAAATGGCACATTCAGCGGGCAGGTGTTATTATATAAATTTATTGTGTGCATAAAATTTCTGCTAGACATGTATAGGCCACAAATACATGTGTGAACAACATTCGAAAGATTGAACTTACTTATATAATAAAAAGCAAGATAAAAATTATATAGCTTTCTTTTTTTTATTTGCACCTTAAAAAACACATTAAAAAGGCAAGTCAATGTCATAATAAAAAAATTCTCTACAATAAAATAGTTTCAAATTCACAAAATTTAAATTACTAAATCCTAACATCAACATCATCAACATCAGATGATCCATCTTCACCACAGCACAGCTCATTATTTTCTTCTGCTTCACTGTCCTGATCAGAGTCAATGCTATCTATATCCTCATTAGGTATGATTTTATTGTAAAGCTCAAGATTTTGATCTTGTCTTCAATCAACACCAAAATAAGAGTTCAATAACTTTTCTACATCCTTTATTTTCTTTGGGTTAATTTTAATTTGTGAATGAATGATTGGTAATTTAATTGAACTAAAATTTTTACCTTTCTTGGTCAATGACTTAAAAGCATTAACTTCTACTGTATAAAAAGGTTCACCTCTTACCTCAATAGTTCTTGGTCTTATTAACACAATAACTCATTTACAACTAGCCATTTTGACATGCCAAGAAACATTATTTCTTAGAATTGTATTCAAATAACTTTTCCAATCAAAAATTTCATAATCTTTTCCTAAGTGGAAAACTGCAGAATGTTTTTCAATGACCTCCACATACTCTCTGGGGCAAAAATGATCTCCTTCTTATTGATGACCTTTTCAATGGTGCCAAACACCCTATCTGGTGGGATAAAGGAGTGACCTGTCACTTGGAAATCCAATTCCACTGTTTGAATATGAGGAGGAGCTTTATTGTGGAGCCAATAACTGATCATACCAATCATTACTGTATTCTTATATTGCCCAGCGAATCCATCACAGCACAATCTGACTCTTTTTATGTTGTTAGACATGCTTAAATTGTTCAGAGATAAAAAAAAAGAGCAGATGCAATTTCATTTGATCCCTTATATTGCTCCCCCTCTGTCCAATAGTGAGAATCAATATTTTCTTTGTTAAGTGTATTATGAGAGCTCCCTTTTACAATTGTAAAATTATAAAAGTTGAGCTGCTTCTTATATATGCCGCTTGATCTAATAGTTTAGTTAAGGCTTGGTTCTTCTCACAATCTAATGAGAGGGTAACAAGGTCATCACTTTCTTTCCTCAGCTTGTCAAAATAAGCATCAGCTCTTTGGCAATGGATGTTTAATTTTAAAATTATTTTTTCTCTGGTTTGGAGATCTTTTGTATTTTTGATTCTAGTTTTAAGTTCAGAACATGCAGAGCAGGTGTCAACTCTAGAATTTTCAATATCAACTGTTGTGATCACTTGACGATAGGTGTTTTTCTACTGGATGAAATAAAAAACTGGTTTTGAAGCAGCTGCACAAACAAAAAGAGCCGGTTTTGCACCATTTGCTGAATTTTACATAGTAAAAACTATAGGGTTGAACCGGTTTTGCACCATTTCTTTATTTTTCAATATAGTGCGAGTCATTACGAGACATTTGGCGTGCTTCATTCAAAATAGAAAAAAATGTCAAAGGGCCGGTTTTGAAACTGACGGTCTCATTTAAATAATGAATAATAATGAACAATTGGCAACTGTTAAAACTTTTAACTCATATGAATTTTAAGTTTTCTTTCCTAAGAGTTGATTTCGAATGGATTTCAAATTTACGTTTATTCTTCCAAATCGAAGAATAAACGTAATTTATTCGGTGTGAGATACATCTGGGGTCCCATCGGTAATTATCGCAAAGTATACGACATCTTTTACTTCTTTCACAACTGCTTCTTGAACTAATGTAGCGCATTCACTGATGAATTCGTTTTGTGATTGCCAGGAGAGATAGTGAGCTTGCATTCTGGTTACCTTATTTTGATAACTGCAACCGTTTCAAGATGATTCTTTAATGTTTCGTTGTGACGTGAAATAAGTTCAAGACAACTTAAAATGTTTCTTTTCTCGTTCTTCTCCATCAACGAATATTGCCCTAAAACAATAATTTCTACGTTAGTAAATGTATATCATAGAAGCTCTGTAATAATAAAGAACTTATTCTTAATTATTTAGAGTTCTGGCCTAGAATATTTACTTTTATAGATAAGTTTTGAGATGCTAAAAATAAAATTGCATTTAAAATACAACGAAGTATTTCACGCCATCTTGCTACTTCCTTTCCTAATGCCTTTTGGAACTCTGAGTCAATTCCGTGCTGATTGACAAGAGCTGAGTGCAAAGTCTTCCAATTGAGATAATGACTTTGATGAACTGGGTTGCTATGATGACTTTTGATACAATCACTCAATTTTCTCTAGTCATTTCTTATTCCTCCATTCCAGCGAAGAAAAAGAGATCGATCCCCATTGGATCCGGAATTTTCACATCCAAATAAAGAACACCGGAAACAAAAATGAGAGTTGGACGATGATCTCCATATCAAATAATCTCTTTGAAATTTTTCTCGATTATGCAATGCAATGAAAAGAACTTCTTTTGGGAAGGCCCTGTTATTAGAAGCATCTCGTGGGAAATCTTTTTCTTTTTGCTCAAGAATTGATGGCCAGAGTGCTGGGTCATTTTCAACGCCTGAATTAAAAAAATGAATTAAAACTTAATATTTAATTAATTATTTAACTATTTTGAATTATTGTTTGTGTAAAAATCTTTATTTTCTTCGGGTTTCAATTAATCATTAAAACTGTTGTCTGTTTCATTTTCCACTGAACTAAGAGAATGTAGATCAACGGTATCCTCAACGCAATCATCATTATCATAATAATATAATTCTATTCTAACTTTAAAAAAGATTAATTAGTATTCGTAAATTGGTTCGAAAATAATATATATATATATATATATATATATATATATATATATATATATATATATATATATATATATATATATATATATATATATATATATATATATATATATATATATATATATATAGACCTATATATTTCTACTAACTCACCTTCAAATCAGTATTTTAATTAGTAGCTTTGTAAAACCAATGTAATTCTTGGAGCGTTTGTTAATTTTTTTCACATTCTTTTGACCTTTTGAAAGCCAATGCGCTATTTTGGGCACAAGAAAGTTTTTTACGATTCATTATTAACAGTTACTATAAATGACCGTACGCATCAATAAAATAATAGCATAGCCAACTACGCAAGCTCATCAAAAAAATATAAACTCAATCTCAAAAAGCTAATGTCATAAATCAATATTTCAATAGCTAAATATAAATCTTAAACATGAATTACCATAAACAAGTTGATCGTAAAGAGTTGAAAAATATTTACTATTCTTTTCTAAATTCTGAATAGCAATATTTCTAAATTGTAATCATAGTTTGTTATTGCTAATAAACCATTTCGCTATAAACTTTGCGCGATATCAGCGAAAAGCATTATGGGATAACCGAGGCGCAAACAAATCAAAACAATATTTTAAAGGAAGTAAACAGTTATCTATACATGGGTGAGGGTGATCACTGCGTTGTTCAAAACTGTAGCAATGATAGAAGGTATCCGGAAAAGTACATAATTAAAGACCATATTAAACTTTTTAATGGTAGTTTGCAACTTATATTTTGGAGATGCAAAGACGTTAAAATGTTACCTAAATGGAACTCGAAAATTAAACTTTTTTTAAGTGTACTGGCATAATACACGTTTTTTAGCAACTTTGCTCTTGCAGGATTTTGACCAAGAGAAATACTCCTTGCTTGAAGAAATTCTTTTAATTTTTCTACTTTCCAACTTTTTATTTCATCCATAAAGGCAATATTTTTTTCGTCATCAGAGGAAGAATCAGACAAAATTTCAAGTGACTTTCTTGTTAATAATGTTTGTTGTAATTGTTTGCGCCTTGATTATCCCATAATGCTTTACGCAGAAGCTCGCGCAAAATTAATAGCGAAATGGTCTATTATCAACGTTTACTTTTTATAACTTTAGTCTGATGAATGCGAAAATCTCAAGGGACATTTTTAATTCAATAGCGTTTAGAGTACGAAATCTATGATGAGCTAGTATTTTAAAATCTATGATGAGCTATTATTTTAAAATTTTTTCGAGGAATTAAAAATAATAATATAACCCGAGTAATATATACACTTCAATTATGGCATTTTATGATTAAAAAACTATTTTGATTTTACTTCGGCATCTGGCGCCCCATCGACATCTGCTGCTCGGGACAAACTGTCCCTTTGACCCCTCCCCCTCTCGGCGGCCCTGGGTTCTAGTAACATCTTGTTTCATTGTCTTTTTGTCGCCACAGGTTTCTTATTCTTCTTACTCTTGCTGAATCTAATATGTATTATGGTGAACCGTGTTATTACGACAACTTTGTTTTACTTTTATTTTTTGACTCTTTTTAATAAATTCTATTTACAACTTTTATACAGAAACAAAAATTCTCGAGGGCGAAATTATATACAAAAATAGCTTATGACTTGACTAATAAATTACATCAATTAACTTTAATAACATTATGACTAGAATTTTATAAAGGTAACAATAAAGTTTTATAACGATCAGCTATTATCACATCACCCCAAGAACTGAAGTTCTTAAGTAACATAGTCATTTAAATATTTCGGCTTTCTCTTTTCTCTGGTTGATCGTCTGATTGCTGGTAATAAATTATCGACGATTTCTCTGCCGTCAGCTTCCTCCTCAGCGTCAACAACAGTTTCTTCGGTTCCTTCCTCTCGTGCTGCAAAAATGTCTAAATCTTCTAAATCACTTTCATCGCTGTCAACCTCTTCACTGATAACAATTTTACTTGAAGCGTTTGAAGAATTTGAGGCAGGAGCTATTCTCACGTCCTGCACATGGTACACCATCAATTTCAATATTTGTGTTTGTGAGTATGTCAGTTACAGTACCAATTTTCCAAACTGAAGTGCAGTTTGCATCAGCGGGGCGAACATAAACTTGTTCTCCAATTCTATAAGTTTTTATAACTTGTCGTAATCTTTCCTGAGTTTCAGTGTTTTTCTCCTCTTGAATTGGTAGACGCCAAACTTACTTATTTTTTTGAGAAGCAGTTGCAGATTCCTCGTTTGTTCCCACCGTTGGTGTTACATTGTACCAAAATACCGCTACTAACGGACATGTTTGTGCCCTCGCAGCTGTTCGTTTTACTGTGCAGTGGTTACGCTCCACAATCCCATTTCCATATGCACATCTATACTTCTTTTTTACACACCATTTTTCACATATATTTGAAAATTAACCAGATTTAAACACCGCTCCATTTTCCATTAACAGTTCTTGCGGTGGGCCATGCTCCCTAAATACGGATTCCAATTGACTTACTACATTTTTGGTATCTTCGCGAGGCAACTTTCTCCAAATTGCAAACCGACTTGGTCCACAGTCAATCATTGTTAAATATGGCGACCCTTTATAGTGAGTCACATCATAAGCAATTCGATACCATGTGTCTGGTACAACTAGCACTCCATTTTTCCATTTTATTGGCGCTGGATCAATTGAATTACATTGACAACATTTGCGAGCACATTCTTCAACATCTTTTCTTAATACGTGCGGAAGTCTCCGTTACACTGTAAACATTGTCCGATTAACGCAAAAATGATGCTTTGATTGACAATTATGAATTTCTTCAGCAATACTTACTCCACATAGCTCTTTAGTACTTCTTCTTGAGAGCCCATTTAACCAAGTCTTTGGAACTCTTGTCAACACGTCAGCTTTGTTTTTGCAGGACGGGGTTGCTCCATTTTGAATCCTTTTAGCATTCCATTTCCGTCTCACAGAATCACAAACTTCTAATTGGCGCAACATTTCGATTAACCATGACTGAGCTTGATCTCCAATTAGATCATCCCAAGTATTTCCTTGACTATGACGTTTTATAAAACTGCAGGCAATTCTAAGCCACCCTCCAACAGGATAGTGACCCAATAAGTGTCCACATATTGAAAAAAGTTTCCGTCGTGTTACTTTTTCAGTTTTGATATCTTGTGACTTTGAAATGATGTTTCCACGTTTCCAACAAAGCTCCTTTTTTCATTTCTAAAAAGTTGCAACAAAATCCTTGTCCTTTACACCAACAGCTTGTTTCTCTGCATGAATTGAAACAAAACCAAATTTAATTTTTCCATTGTACAAATGCACTCCTCCATGGCGATTAATGATATCCATACCAATAATAGCATCAATACCATTGACAACACTTTTCAGAATCATTACTGATGTTTTGAGCTTTTTTCCTTCAATAATCAATGTTACTGTAGCTTCTTCCTCCGTTTTCACAAATTCTCCATTAACAGCCAACACCATTAGTTCATTTCTTCTGATACGAACACCGGTTTTCTGACCGCCGAAATAATAGTTCGCGTACATCCGCTGTCAACCAGTGCTTTTCCAGCAAAGGTGTTCACTTGCACAGTGCATATTAGAAGCACCGTTAGTTGTTTAGGGAAACATCTGGCTCTCGCGATTCCCCATTTGAGTTTCCCTGATGCAATGAACAAAATCTTGCAATGTGACCAGATTTCCCAAATCTAAAGCATTTTATTCCATCATTAACAATTTGTTTCTTCGAAAAACAGATTCTGGCAACATGTCCAGGCTTGCCACACTTATAGCAGTTAAAATCAGTAGCGGATGAGTATGTTTCAACACCAGAGATTGTTGTTGAAACATACTCATCTTTTGTTTTTTTCCTCATGAGTACTTGTGCATGGTTTAATGCATCCTGTAACCTGATCCCAAATATTTTCACTTGTGCTCGTAGCTGCTTTAAAATTTCATCCGGCAATCCAGTTATGAACGCTCTTAGCAATAATTCTTCGCTTTCAATGTTGATCAAACCCATAAGTTGACGTAAACTGGCCAAATACACATTAAAAGATTCACTGTCATTCCATCTAGATCTCTGAACTGCTCATAAGCTTGAAAACCATCGACTGCAAATGCATCTAGTAGAGCTTTTTCAATGTCCGCAGCGGCGGCTTTTTGGCTCTCCCCAAGTTGCTCATATAATGCGAACGCACTGCCTTCAAGAAACAGCGGAATGATCAATGAAAGATCGCCCATATTTTGCAGCTCTCCCACCAGTTTGATCTTTTTAGCCACACTACAACATCTCCAGATCCATCAAATTTTCCAATCATATTCGCCATAGATGCCATACTGCCGAAATAGCTTGTTATTACGACAACTTTGTTTTACTTTTATTTTTTGACTCTTTTTATTAAATTCAATTTACTACTTTTATACAGAAACAAAAATCTCGAGGGCGTAATTATATACAAAAATAGCTTATGACTTGACTAATAAATTACATCAATTAACTTTAATAACATTATGACAAGAATTTTATAAACTTAACAATAAAGTTTTATAACGATTAGCTATTATCACAAACCGAATGGTATATCTTTCAAGCAAGCGTTAACAATTTTGCATGCATCTCGGTTGCTAACTCCTGTTCGTTCCGTTATTTGACAAAGCTATTTGTACTGAGATATATAGCTAAACTTGGGATAAAGTTCACTATGTGAGCTGTCTTCTGATTCAGTGGCTTCGTTGAATTCCTCATCATATTCTCAACAACTGCTTTATTTATCGTTCAAGCAGGAAAGAGTTGTTGTCGTTGACGAAGCTTGGCATGTTTTTGCATTATTTTTTTCGAACTGAATTTCCCGTTCATTACGAATTTTCTACTTAGTCAATCTGGAAAATGTACATTTTGCGATAACTCTTTTGATCGAGCTAATACTCCGATTCCTTCAAAGGAACTTTGATGGAATAATGGCAGTTTGACCGGTTCCTTATACCACGACTAACACATTTGTAAGGAAAAATGTCAAATACTTTATTAGAACGAACCAAGTAGACACTGAAACGCAGATGAATTTCTCATTATATCCACATATTTCCTCAATCATTTTGTATCAGTAACCAATTAATCCAAGTTTTTCAGAATGCTGTTATATAAAATCGTTGGCAACCCAGTCTTCAACCATATGTTTATTAAATTATCAGCTACTATTTTATTTACACCTCTGATTGATGGTTCATTAGAATCTAAGGATTGTGAGAAAGTCTTTACGTGTCTGATGAATAGATAATGCTTAATGAATTCTGCTTATGTCGGCAAATGACCTTCTGGAAGTTTACAAGGTTAGCCAAATACTGAGTTTCCTTGTCTCTTCCGGTTTTAATAAAAGTTTTCTCCAAGTTTATTATGCAATCTAAAAAGAATAAGAATAAAAAGTCAATCGAAATCCATATTTACAAAACCTAAATTAAAAAAAGTAATGTTTTCTAATGATCGTAAATATCAAGCGCCAACAAATCAATAGACAAACATTCAAACAGTTCTACTTTGCGTTAAACATTAACAGTCAAAACGTATTTAAAGCATGCATATTTCAATATTAATTTCGCAATATGCATTCAGAACACTCTATAATGCAACACTCGCATTATTGTGAGTATTATTGCGATTATATTTTGAAAAATAATTATTTAAAAGTTTTATATTCTGTCACGTTCTTTACATAAAGTCTTATACGTATATATACGTACATATTAAAACTTCCATGACAATTCTTTAACTGTAATAGTCATTAATATAATAATCTTAAAATAATAACCTTAATAATAATCATAAAAAATGCGTGAATTTTAACTCGCTTCTTTGCGTGACTTCTAACACGTACGATTATAATTCACCAATCTTAAACAATAAAACAGTGAAAGATAAAGTAATAATGAATGTCAATATCAAATATGGGTATAGTTAATTAAATAAAATTTAAGTTATTTTATTTGAATTATTGGTAAATTCGAACTACGTAGAAAAGCGTTATTAAAAAGTTTAAAAAAAAGTTGCCACCCTAGGTGTTAAAGGAAGCTTGAGTTTTCATCTTATTATTTTCATATTATATGAACTTTTTGTAATAGCGACAATAAATTAGAAAAATATGACCCACCCCATTGTGTAACATAGATGTTTTAAATAAACTAATGGGTTTTTATATTTACAATGTTTTGAAAAGTTTATGCGTTAGAAAAGGTAAATTTTGTAATAATTATTGCGTAGGTACGCAGAGCAAGGGAAGGTTTATCGTTAAAAACATGCTGTTGCTTACGAGGAGGTAGGGTTCATTAGTTAATGTATTTATTGCGTACATACTTTATGAATGCCCCACAAAGTAAAAATATTTTTTTTTATTAATCTACCAAGTTTGGTTGTAATATTGTTTATTCACGTGTTATATATATATATATATATTGTATGTATGTCACATTTTCACTGAGTTAAACAATTTTTCGTGAACGTTCAAGATGCTACATAGCTTTTACACTGCTACATAGTTTCCGATAATCATCTGAATTGTATATTTAGTCAGTAAACCAATGGTTTGTTCACCCGTTAAAGATGAACCTAAAAATATCGAGTAACGAGTCTCTTCTCTCTTTTAGAAGAATAATTCCCAAAAAAACTATTATTGCTCCGGAATTCCAACTTGCATTATTTAATTAACGTATTTTTTAAAACTTTACTTTAGGAAATACCTGTAGTATTCTCAAAAATGCAGAATTTCCGAGTTAAATGAAATTTCATATTATCAAGCTATCCTGCTGTTTCAGTAATCATTTCTTTACCATTCTTGAAATTCTTTTTTAGCTGTTTGTAGTTCTTTACACGTTCCGGTATAAACGGACATTAGGCATTTTGTTTCTTCCAGGTGGTTGCTACTTTGCTTGTTGATATTTTTGAAGATGTTACTAATTTGGTAGAAGTTTTGGTTTTGCTGTAGTTCTTGTTTGTACTTGTGGACTGTTCTTCTGAATCTTCAGACTCTTAATATTCTACCTCAGACTTGGATTCGGAAGTTGACGTTGTAGCTGTTACTTTTAATGTTGTTGAAGTAAGCTTTTAAAACGTTTACCTTCTTTTAGATGAAAAGATAGATTTTAAACTTTCTTTTAAAGCAGTCTTCCATTTGTACACCCAACCTGTCCTTTGCTCTCAATCAGAAGATGAAACAATCTTTTGGGCTCATTGCAGAGCCATTCAAAATCTTTTTTTGTATTGTTTTGTTGAAAACTTTATTCAATGGATTGTGCGAAGACGCACAATCCAAGATATCAATTGATCCAGATTAGGCAAAACTTGAATTAATCTAAATTAGTTGTACCTAAATTAAGTGTTATATAAATAATAGTAATTTAAATTAATAAACTAATTAAAATTGTACCTAAATTTATTAGTTTAGTTTGTAGCAATCTTAATTTCTTTTGCCATAAATTTGAACCTTCTTTCTCAGTTTGTATTATGCATTTCTTGTTAATGGATTTTCCCAGGAACAGGTAGCGACCACCAATTTAGATTTTGAGTGGTCTCATGCTGTTTTTGTCAAGTAATTATCCTTCTAGTAAAGCAGTTCTTCTTTTCTTATGTTCTTATAAAATTGTTCAAGACTCCTCATCCAGGTTTTCCTGTTGCTTTTTTTGGTAGTCGAAGCACTTTCCAATAGGACATTATGAATAAAAATAATACATAATTATATTTCTGAAAGACAGCTATAACAAATAAGTGCTATTGTCTATTATGTACTTCTAGTGAATACAGATTCATATGCATTTATCAACGTTGCTCAATCAGCCAGCTTATATAGTTTAAATCTTGCTAATTTCTACAAACATCTAGAAGACTCCAAAAAGTTCTAGAAAGTTTCAAAAATTTTTAAAAACATCCAGGACAGCCCAGAAAATTCTAGAAAGTACCATAAGGTTCAAGAAAAGTTTTAGAAAGTCATAATGCTACCGCTACTGTAAAAACAAGTTATATACTAGTTTAAATATTACTTACAAACTACCTTGTGGGAGACTTTTTTAAAATCAGAATAAAAGACATTTTCAATATTTTGGAGCAAAAGTTAAATGTTAAGTATAATAAAATATTTTTTGTTTTTTAAATCATTATTTTGCGATTTAGTGATTAAGTTAATATTCAAATATGCGTTATAATTATCAATATGATGCGTTATAAATATCAATATGCGTTATAATTATCAATATAATAATAATTGATATAGATTTATTTTCAAATTAATTTCTATTATTATTGCATTTTTATCTTTCAGATTTATAATATATTCAAAATAGAAAAAGTACATTATTAGATAGTAAGAAAACCAAAAAATCCATTAACACTAGCAGAGCAACGTTTTGGAGGTCCTATAGTTTATGGTACTAAAGTTATAAGACTAAAACTCAGTAGAGGTTGATATGTATTCTCTAAAATAGCTCGATAAAAGCTCAAAAGGGCAACAACAAACACTTGAAGCTTAAACTTGATAAACTTTTTGCGATTTCTTTTTTTTCAAATTTAGAATTGTTTACTGCAGGGTGAATGTAGCTGAAAAAGCTGCAAAAACTGAGTTAGAGTCATCAATAACATTTTGATCATTTACTATTAGATTTGACGTCGAAATATGGATGTTGCTACTTGACCAAATCAACATCCAAATTATGGCTGTTGCTATGGTCAGTGATAGCGATAAAGTCAATGATAAGGATATAGTCAGTGATAGCGATAAATTCTGTGATTGCGAAGAGAACTAAACGTTAGAAAATTGTTAAAATTAATTTAAGCAAAACAATCTTGATATTAGATATTATGAGATATTATGAGGGCAGGAAAACTTGCTGAAAATAACAAAATCTCATATGCACTGTTAAAAATTTATATACTATATGTAGTATATGTTCATATACTGCATGGAGTATGCAAAGCATAAACAAATCTCACATATAGCATGAATGTTTTTCATGTCTGAGAGCGTGCTGTGAAATGCTCTAAACTAAAGGAAAACTTATTTACGATTAAATTTTTTGGGGAAAGTTGGGTATTTCCGAACGGCGGGTAGCCACGGACACTTGGTGTACAGCTAAAACTAAAGAAGCTGTTTGGTATTGAGTACCATAAAAACATAATTTTAGTAATTTTAAGGCATATGAAAAGTATTCGCCCCAATATTCGAAAGCGATCGAATGGCAGAGTAAATCATTGTTTGCTAACATCAGGATAACAGTGTATCATCTATTTAATTCACTTATTATTATATCAAATTTTTTTGTTTACATTTAACTTTTTATTTATTTATGATGAAAATTTTACTAACAATATTTGTAAAAAAAATAATTTTGTTTTATACTTTTATGAATGGTTTTAAAAATGGTACTTTGAAATGAGTTATGAACGGGTGATACCGGACACACGTTTGAAAGGTAGCTCCGGACAATTTATCTCATTTATAAATTGAAATTTTTGCGTTTTTTTCCATTATTTTTGTTAAAAGGCACCGTTTATTAATTAAAAAAATAAAAATTATGTAATTACTAACAATATTCTAAAGGGAAAGTTAATATATACTACAGTTTTAAATTGTAAATAAGTTTTGTTTATAGATTTCATTTTGTTAATTCACAAAAAAAGCAAATAAAAAAAGCTAAGAGTTGGTAGTTGGTGTGAAGAAAATTTGTTAAAAGCAATAAATATGGCAACTGAAAAAAAAATTCCATTAGAAGTGCTTTAAAAAAATGTCAAATACCACGTAATCCACTTTATGACCGAATTAAAAGCCTAAATTCTCAAAAAAAGTTGTGCCCCATATTCGAACGTTTTCAAAACACTTTTAATGATGAATTTGAAATCAAACTTGTTGAATATGTGAAAAATTTGGATAATCAATTTTTAGGACTTTCTCGGTATGAATTTTTGAGGTTAGTTTATGACTTAATTAGTGTTAAGAACATTTTAGTCTACAAGTCTTATGCGAGCTGTTGGTTTCCACAAACCTCAAGTAGATTGTTTTTTTAATATGTTAACACAGTTGACTGAAAAACACAATTTTCCAGCATCATAGGTACTTAATGTTAATGGAACTTGTGCTTCATGCGTTCATAAAAATCAAATAATTTTCTCTGTAAAAGGAAAAAGACAAGTTGGTAAACTAACATTGATGAGGCAACCCCTGATAATATTGTAAATTCATGCAGCGGCTGGATGAATGGAGATATTTTTCTTAAATGGTTGGGGCATTTTCAAAAATATGTTCATGAATCTCTAAGCAATCCAGTTCTATTGATTTTTGATGGGCATGAGTTACATAAAAAAATATTGTTTATTGAATATGCTAGAAACTATCACATTCATGTGCTTAGTATCCCTCCATATACCACTCATAAGATACAACTACTAAACAAATCTACCATCTTTGATAACAGATATTTCCATGTCAAGTATAAAGTGTTTATCTGGGAAATTTAGTTTTTGGTTGTTTTGATTTACTGGTTCATATTTTTTTTACATGTATTTAAAAAAAGTATAATATCTTACTTTGTTTTAATTTCCAATAAAGGTACTTTTAGTTGCAATAATGTGATTTAAATGTGTTTCGAATAAAGTAAATTAATTATAAATGTTGTTTTTAAAATCATTGTTTCAATCTCATTCTTTTTTATCAATGAATAAACAAGAGGCAACTTTTTTTTAAATGCATCAAAAACTTAAAAAAAAAGCCTAAACTATCAAGGTCTTAAAATTTTGGACGGGCTTAGATGACATTAACTCCGAATTTAAAAAGACCCATAAACCTTTAAAAATAATCACACAAATTTTTGTAATTGTTCCTGGTTCTAATTATTTTTAATGAAATGTCCGTGGTAAAATGCTAGTTAAATAATGTATTAAATACATTAATGTGTAATGTGCCTAATGATTTAAAAAGAAGCGAACTCCTGTTTAAAATAAATGTCCGGGACTACCCTCCAATTTTTTTAGATGCCCGTTTTCTAATACTTTTTCTTTTACGTTTTGCATTACGCTTAAGTGCACTGTAGCAATTTTTTGCTTTTAATTAGATAAATAGATGTTTCTACTTTAATAAAAATCATTTGGCACTATGTTTTTAGTTAACATTTAAGCAATATATTCTTTATTGCTTAAGTGTCCGAGCTTTTCTCTAATCACTAGAAATTTTTTTGATGGCTCTTTATTTATTAATGTACACCAGAGTCTAAATCGGAAATATGTAAACCAGCTATAAAATATGTTTTTTAATTTTTCAGTTGGTTAATGGAAAGAGATAATCTCCAACTGATTGTTACTACAAATTAAATATCTGGATAGAAAAGTGGAATACTTCATCTTGTAAAACAACTTCTCGATTTAAAACTTCTTAGATTTTCTGACTTCCCATGAATAAGCTTCCATTTTGTCATGTTGTTGAAAAACTGGAGTTTACCACTTCTTTTCTTTTTTTTTTGAAAAAAGGCAATTCCTTTAAAAAAAGATGCATAATATGTTTAAAAAAAGCATTTTTATTTATATTTATATAAATAAAAATTGTATTATATCTTGATGCTATAATATAATATAATATATCAACAAAATGATTAAATTTTGAGATAAAGGCCGCGGGTTTTCCTAAATATTTTTATACATTCCTGGCCTAGAAATCTTGAGGCCGGGTGAATAAAAAAAAGCAATTGTTTTTACTTATTTATTGGTCAGCTTTACGTGAATAAAAACTTCCAAAATTTTAGTAAAACTTTTACTCACGTAAAGCTAAACAATTACTCAGCGTTGTTGGAGTAAGTTGCTTAACTTTACATGAATGAAATTTCAGCAATTTTGCTCAAATTTTATTCACGTAAAGCTGAACAATTTTTCTTTTTTAGTTAATTTAGGTGCTCCCAGAAGTCCTTACGGTCTTATCACAGAGCACCGCGGGAGAGCATTTGACAGGAAGTTCACGCCTCCCTCCATACCAACGTCGCTTGTTGGGCTAGAGCTGGCATCGAGCTTGGGACTTAGTGGTTAGGTTCTGAGCCAGAACTCTAACCACTGCGCCACGGCTGCTCAAAAACGCTAATTAAAAGCAATTGCTTTTGTTTATTCATCCGGCCTTGGGGAGGAAGGAGGGAGATAATATTTTTATGTTTTGTATTACTCGTGGTTTCTTTTTACTTTATAAAATTTTTTATTTGTATTAATAACTCTCTAAAACTCTTTAAAAACTAAACCTTAATTTAAAAGGTTAATTTTGTAATAAAACTGTAATTTTAAAACCCGTTTCATGGTAGCTAAACATTAATATTTTACAAAAATATTTCCAAAATTCCATTCCCCATACCCAAATACATTGGAATTAAGAATATCAGTCAAAGCTTTTAAAATTTAAACTTTGAATCAAATATATTATACGGCATTGAACATTGTTGTTACTCAGAAATTGAATAAGGTATTTGTGCTAAATTTTCCTAAATAATGATTCCAAAATTTTGGGCGCTGCTTTTTATTGATTTCATACATTAAAAGAGAATGTGAAAGATGGGATTTCATAGTAACTTATTGTATCTTTTTGTTTTTTTAACATTTTTTTTTTTTTTGCCTCCGCTATATTGGTGCTGCACTAAACAGTATTTACGTAATTAAGATAAAAATAAAGAAATGAGAAATATATGTATCTTAAGCATGATTGATCTAAAAGAGGTTATGCTTCATGGAGTAAACCAATATTTTTAGAAATTTTAATTTCAATCATACTTATGTGACTTTTCCAAATCATGTTTTCATCGAAAGTTACACCTAAGAGTTTCATTAAGCATACTTTTTTACAATGTAATTACCGATCATCAACTTTGGAAGTAATCACCGATCATCAGCTTTTGAAGTGTTAAAAGAATTTTATCTCTTTATGAAAGTAGTGTTTTGGAAAGAAACACAACGAGATTTAGGATATTTTTTTTAAATTTATAATATATCTCATAATCTAAACTAACTTCTGCCTAACCTTCTTCTTAAGAAGTCAACCAATAACTTATATTAAACTAAAAACCCTATATATTCACATTAAAAAACCGTGCAGGTACATTAAAATAATTTCTAATTAAAAAAGTTAATTGCAAATCACAGATTTGTTACTAACTTTTACAGAGTTTTCCAGAATATAATTACACTCCTCCTTGATCCTTAAGGATCACACAAACCATCAATGATTTAATTCATACGCCTTGAATTTCATAGCTTTATCCACCGTTTTTAGATATTTAACCGTTTTACGTTCTTTGCTCTAGGAACTTCGTTCAACAACTTTGTTCTATGATCTTCGTTCTCCGAAAATCGTTCATGGATCTTTGTTTTACGAACTTCGTTCTAGCGTTTTTGTAATTCCATTCCGCTTTGCGATCTTTGTTCTATTTTTATTTCTATAATCTTTGTACAACAATTTACTTTTAAAATTTACGTTCTTTCTTCTTCCATTTTTCCTTTTTTTCCCCATCTATCACTTTAGCCCGGTTAGCTTGTCTCGAAAAAAGAGAAATTTATGATGTTTTTCTAACCCGTAACCAAACTAACTTCTACTTAATTTTCCTTGTTACAAATTTAAACAATAATTTGTATTAAATTCAAATATTCACATCAAAAAACAGTGTAATCACATTAAAATAATTACTTATTAAATAATGACATTATTTAATTAAAACTAATGTTACAATTAGTAAACTCTATGGTTCGCGATAAACATTATTATAATGTTAATCGCGAACCATAGAGTTTACTAACTGTAGCATAATTTTTTATAATATAATTACAATGAAGGCGATAAAAAGAGGTATACTTAGTTTTAGTAAAAATAATAGACAGTTTATTTACGTTTATTCATTCACTTAGTTTTAGAAGTTCAAAGTTGATTGTTTTAAACAACGCTTTTTTATCGCTCCAAATGCAAATAAAATAAATATGAATCCTCAGCAAATATTAATTATATTAATATTAATTATATTGATATTCTAAAATAAAAGATCTAAAATATTAAAAACACTGCTAAATAAAGCATGTTGTTTTCTATTAAAGAGAATAACTTGGGGTAAAGTGAGACGCCGTAGCAAAGTGAGACATTTAGGTTTTTCAGCGTTGTTCACAACTTTTTTGATATAGTACAGTTGTTTTGTTTTTATATGTAAAAGTTGTTTTTTATTTTTTTAATGTTTTAACTTAGTTTCCTTTTTTTATTTCCATTACTAGAGAAAAGCTAGTCAAGCTAATTGGAACCAAGGTGTCATGAAAAATGCTGTTACAGAAGGAATATGATAAGTAATAAGAAAAATGCTAATGAAGAAGATGTCTTTGAGATAAGCTTGTAAAAATGTTAATATGCCAAAAGGTTTAATACAAAGGCCTGTTAAAAAGACTTCACTTTAAAGTAGCTTATATATCAATTAGAAGATTTAGTAAAGTAAAAAAGTACTTTTTGATAAACAAGAGCAAGATCTAAATAAGAATATTAAAAATATGAACAAGTCGTTTTATGGTCTCTCAATAGTAAATACTTAAGTTCTGCAAAAAAATAGTATTTGAGTTCTGCAAAAAAAAATCTAACTTTAATATTTAAATAAAATCTATTTTAGTAAGTTAGGAAAATTAACAGGTAAATATCACTTTGAGCTAATTTATAATTGTGATGACTTTGGTTTGTTCACAAATCATTAAATGTCTCATCTACAATGGTTATTAGTGATCTACAAGAAAATGGTCAAACAGAAAATCTTTGAGAGATTTTAAACGAAACAGCTAAAGCCAAGACCTAGTAATACGGAAAACGCTACTTCCAGTTTTAAAGCAACATTCCAAATTAATCCGTATGTGTTAGAAAATGAATATTTAAGGAGTGATAATAATATCAAGTTATCCATTTTCTTTTTTAAGCAAATTTTTGTAAAATTTTAAACTATAACGAAAGAATTTTTTTAAGTTAAAATCACGTTTTACTTCCTAGAGTGTTTTTTTTTTTTTGGTGGTATTTGCTTTTTATGCAAGTAGATTTGATATTTCATTCATACATTTTAAGTAAATAAGAGAAGTTTCTTTGTAAAGATATAACATTACGTTTTTTCTTTGAATATTTACTCAGATCTAATTAATCAAAAAGGTGTTTCAATTTTATTGAAAATTATACTTTACTTTTTTTAAAGTTTCTTCCCACTATTTTTTTTTTGTTGTTGTTTTGCCCAAAGTGGCTTTTAGTGACTTTTAAACTTATATTTATTTTTATTTGTGATTCCGGAGTTTTCTTATTTTAAAAAAAAATACTATGATCAACTGTGTCAAAATTTATGTATACATATATTAACAATTAAGGATTAATTTTATATGCTTTTCCGAAATGTAGTCCACGTAAAACTTTCCTTTTAGAATATGGTGAGGCAATTGTTCGTTTTAGTGCAATTTTGAGCAGTATAAGCATCATAACCACACATGGACCGCACCGATATCATCCCTTAAAAAGGAAATGTGATTTTGTATTTTATTGGCTTTAGAGTTTACTGCAATGTATGATAATATAGGTTTTTTGAAAATCCAAGTTTTTATCGTTTAAGTGATTATGAATGTTACATTAAATCCAGGCGTGTATTTATTAAGGAAACCATTGATGAATTAAAATTTAATATTAAAAAAAAGATTTTTTTAAGTAAGAAAAATTTATTGGCATTATATTGAATGAAATGAAAACTCAAGAAAACTTAGTTTGGGACAGACTCAATAGAAAAATTGTGGTTAACAGGTTGGCGGAAAAGTTCTCGCGCATTTTTATTCATAAGGCTAACTTATTATTTATGCATAAAATTTATTCAAACAAAAAATAAAAAGCAACTAGTAGTCGAAGCAGTCGCCTACCGAATTGATACAATTCAACCACATATCCGGCAACATGTAGATTCCAGAACGGTAAAACTCTCGGCGTTTCGAATCAAAGAAATTTTGTAGATTTTCCTCAATTTCATCAACATTTCGGAACTTCTTGCCTCTCAAAAAATACTCCGTTGATTGGAATAAGTGATAGTCACTCGGTGCCAAGTCCGGACTGTACGGCGGATGCTCCAAAACCTTCCAGCCGACGTCTCCCAAACAATTCTTTGTGATCTGTGCTGCGTGAGGCTTTGCGTTGTCGTGCAAAAAAATGACTGGAATTCGACGATTTCACGACTTCTACTTGACTCGATTCAAGATCTGGCAATAGAGAGCGTCCGTCATTAATTACCCCTTCTTAAGCAACTCCTAATGAACGATGCCTCGACGATCTCAAAAAGTGATCAGCATTCACTTTTCTTTTCAAAAATCCTTCACTGGTGTGGAGGAAAACAGTTGACCCGGTGATCGTTATTCATTGCCCCGGTGTGGATTGTCAAAGGCTACCCATTTCTCATTACAAGTCACAATTTGTTTTAAGTCCAGCTGGTCATTGCTGTAACGTTCAAACAATCAATTGCAAGCATCGAAGAGCTTCTTCTTTTGAGCATCGGTCAACTCGTACGGAACCCACTTGGACTTCAAGCATTTCTTTCCGGCCTTGTGCAAAATGTCCTCAATCGTTGAGTAGTGACAATCAAACTCGTCGGCCAACATTGGGCAACTCATTGACGGATCTTCTTCAATTCTGTTGATGACTGCTTGACGATTGACTTTGTTTCGACGCCCAGACCTGGGCATGTTGGTTAATCGGTCTCCTTCTTCACGGAATATCTTGAACCAGTCTTGTGCTGTACGAATTGGCATTGCTCCGTCTCCATAGGCCTCAAAAATGTTTCGGGCAGCTTCAGAAGCGTTCAAATTCAACTTGAATTGAAAATTGAGCAGCAAACGTTTTTCTTCTCAACTAAGTTCCATCTCGAGACAACTAAAGATAAGTTATATATCAATAGATGTGCAAGATATAGGGCTATCAGATGGTTAAAAAAAAATCAAAAAATATGTCAAAAAAAAAGTTACAGGCCAATACGCAAGAACTTTTCCACCAATCTATTAGTATTGATTTTTGGACATTTTTAGTCAATATTAATGTAAAAATTTAGCTTAGCAAATACTGACACAGTTGTTGCAAAATTTTGACTAAAAATGACACTAGATAACTGGTGATACTACTACATTTCAAATGTTTTACTTGCCGAGGAAAGAGTTTGATTTTGTGAATTAAGTTACTTTAAAGTCATCGCCGAACTTGTAATGGAGAATATAATTTAATGTTTTAGCAAATCACAATATTTTCAAAAAACATTTCTCTATGAAACTTAACGACAACAGGAATCCAATAGTTGATGTAATAAATAAGACTCTCAATTATTTTATAAAAACGATTGATTTCGTTTTTATCTGATCCGCCACATTCGGATGACTTAGTGCCAAATCGCCTATACAACGAATATGGTGAGATGAGATAATTTGACGCAAAGTTTAATAGTCTTTCACAAAAGCCACTAAACCAAAAGAATTAAAAGTAATTGCAGTTTAGTTCACTTAAATATTTTAATTATAATATTTTGGTGTTTGCAAAAAAACACCTCATAAATTATTTTTTAATATAAACTAATTTTTTTCAACTTTGTTGTATTGGCTGGTTTGGCGCTTTTTTTTCCATCTGATTAAAACAGTAACTGTTTGCTCAACAATAAAAACAGATAGATCAATATATATGTGGTACAGTGATATATTTATATAGGGGAACCGTAAAATATATGAAGGCATTAAATTTGGTTCGCGTATTTTACTTAAAATTACTATTAAGCATTTAAAATTTACACCATATTCAATAACAGGTGGTAAAAATTGCATCTTTTTCATCGAGGAATAACACTGTAAAACTAAATTACACTGTATAAATATTTTAGTGCATTATGGACCAGGTGCTAAAACTAAAAATACTGATAGGTTTTGTGCTATAACCAATATTTTCTTTCATAAAATGCATTAAAAAATTTGTATATTTGTAAATCATAATTTCTTCAGGTTACTGTATGTTTATCGCAATTGCTTTAAAGGTCGCTTAAAATCTATTAAAGACCATCCTGTAAATATTGCATAAGATCCAAACAATGAATACTCTTATTGTCCATCAAAAATATGAAGGTTTCAAAACTACTTTTCACTTAGAAACTATTCAGTTTTTACTACATGTATTAAAAACTAAACAGACTTAAATAAAACTGATTATAATTAAAGTTGTAGTTGCTGTTCTTTTCAACCTCAAAATTATTCAATACATATTACGTAACTTTGGCTACTAATCCTTTTACCTAGAAGCCCTTTGATTTAGAATCAATTATATGAAAAAGCTTCATACAATTGATTTTAAATCATGTTTATATTTGCACGAGCTTGTAAAAAGATTTTCCTTTTTCAAAAAACTAGTGAAGTCATAAGCAGTGTTAATCAGTTATAAAGTATATTTTTACAAAACGCTTTTCAGAATCCAATTGAAAATTATTTTAGAAAGAAACAGTCACTCGGAAATCCAGAGAAAATTTCTTCCAGTTGCTTGAAAATAAATATCGACGTGGTTGGTGTAAATGTTATTATTGAATCATGCTCTGAAAAAATTATCAGGCAACCAAAAAAGTTCGTGCGGTTTTGCAGATCAAAAGATAAATACGCATAAAAACAGTTTTAATGAAGTTTATTCTGAAAAATAGTCCTTCAGTAAGAATAACTTTCTCCCATCGTGAAACAAGCTGGTATATTCCATTTTTATAAAAGTCTTGAGTTTGGTAGCTAAAAAATTGAATTAACTCATTTTCGAGATCTTCTCTATTTCTAAACTGTCGATTCCTCATATGATTATCCAGGGCCAAAAACAGATGATAGTTGCTTGGCGCAAGGTCTGGTGAATATGGAGGGTGAGGTAGAATCTCCCATTGTAAACGTGCTAGAGTTTTTCGCGTTTCCGTTGCGGTGTGCGGTTTGGTGAACGATACCTGCTGTAGTCCACCATACACACAGTAAAACCTTTTGTTTATGAATGCTTGGTTTAGGAGTCATCGGTACTGGATTGTTACTAGCTAGCCAATGATATGTTCGTTTTTTGTTGTAGTACATAAACCATGTTTCGTCGCACGTCAACATCCGGTCAAAAAATAGCACTATATTGTGACGGGAAAGCAACGAAGAACAAATAGTTAAGCGCTGTAGCTTGTTTGTTTCACTCAACTCATAAGGTAATCATTTGCTCAACTTCCAACGTTATCCAAGTTGGCGCAAATTTAAACGAATAGTACCATCACTCACATCAAATCTTAAGGCAAGGTCCTGACATGTTTGACTGGAGTCCTGCTCGATTTCCAGCTTGATATCCTCGTTGTTTACGATGGATGGTCTTCCAGATCTTGGTTCATCTTCAAGGTTTTCATTTCCAGAAGAAAATTTTTTAAACCACTTTCGACCCGTCCGTTTTGCTATGGTACCTTTCCCAAAAGCAGCGCATATCTTACGACAAGCTTCAGCAGCTTTGGTTCCAGGTTTCAATTCATAAAGTAAACAGGCGCAAATTATCGCATCTGACACAGCCATACTCCACTCAAGACTTTTAAATTTCACTTAATATGTTTTCCTCTAAACTGTGTGCAGTAAGATTGCTTAGAGTTTATTCTTAGCATTGAATTTGAGATGTTAATGATTCTGTATCACATTTTTGATTTTTGAGTTCTAAATTATGGGAAATACAAACTAATTTTGATGTTCACTCATTTGCTAATCTATTCTGTTTTTAATTTTGGATCCAAGATTGTCTACTAAATGTTTTTTCGACTGCCGCACTTGTTGGTGGAAGTAATAAAATTTTACTAGCAACATTTGACAGTATTGGAGCGTATGAACAACATGCTCCCTTCCATCAACTTGCCTGAGATGTGTGTTTTACTGAAGCCCATATAAAAGGTTTTCATGAAATTCCTTCTTTAGACCTATGGTCATCAATCTCACCCAAAATTTTGTCATTACATTCCTTAATCGAAGGATTGATTTCTTCTAAATTATGAAGGTTTTCAATGGCATCAATCTAAAACAGATGTCTTTAATCAATTAATAATTTAATCATTTAAAATGTAAAAAGTTAAATAATAGAACTATCAAAAACAAAATTTCAGCATAAAAAAACTTTTTAAAAAAACCTTTTTTCAGTATAAAAAAACACTCAAATATACAGATTAAATAATAAAATATGTTTTATCTCCAGAACATGACATCCTTTATCTCGTGGATCCATTAAATTTGCAGCCAAGTGAATGGTTTGCATGTCAAATTTTATCTTCTTCTAGAAATTATTTCCATCATAGTGTTTTTTGGTATTGGGTTACAAAGAGTATTGTTCTGAAAAGATTTTTATATATTGAAAAAACTTTTGGTCACTATGGAGAGACTTATTTTATCTCCTTCGACAGCTGCAATTGCTATACCAGGCATCCATAAAGGTAAATGTGAGGAAAATCGTGAACAATTTGATTCCATGCTCTTTTCATAATGGCTGCATTTTCAGTTTATATACGCAGAACTTTCAAAAGTCCAACTTCACATACTATTTTTTTAAATATAAGTTAGTAGTGCTTGCCTTTAGAAGTACTACTCCATGCGACATTTGCATAATTTAAGTAACTTTGTATGAAGCTGAAATATATTACAAAAAGTACATACTATTTATAATTAAAAGTATATCAAATAATTATTTCATTTAAGATAATAATAATAAAGAGATTCAAAATTATATTAGAGATTTAGGTAAAGATAAAGGTTAAAAAAAATACAGAAAACCATACCGTGTGCCTTCAATAATGCGTGTGCATTATCAGTTAATAGCGTCCTAGTTTACTCTTAAAATATTATTTGGAGAATAATTCTATTTTGATGGTTTTTTCAATTCTGTCATTGTTATTCGGTTTAGAATCTTTAACGGGGGTTTAGTAAAATAGCTTCAAACCTCCAAGTTTTCTTATAAATATTACACAAAATAATTTAATATATACATATGTATATATATAGAATCTAAAATATATACTATAAAATAAATAATGAAAATAAAAAAAAAAAAACTCATGATTTAAACTTGCCACGCGCTGACCTTAACTAATTCAAAAACATTTAGGGGATTTTAATAAGAACGTTATTAAAAATGTTCATTTTATATTTAACATGAAATATTTTTTTAATATGTTTTTTATAATTTATATATTTTTATATCATATATTCGGGTGGGTCATTTTTTCAATTTTTCTGATTTTCGCATCGTTGCTAAAGGGAAAAGTTGCTACACCATCTGATCTGAAAAAAATTAGCCTTATTGAATTTAGTTTAAAGGGGGAAAACTTTTGTTTGTATTATATGAGTATGAGATCCACCTTTATTCGCCTACATATCACCTGAAAACAAGTAAAAACACCATAAAAAGAATAAAAGCTACATTTGTAAACTAAAAAAGAATGTGAAAATGCAAAATGCTTATATAAAGTCTTTTTTAATGTCGAATTTTGGATATTTAAAATTCATGTTTGTAGCGGAAACAAGCATTCCATGATGTTTTTCATAGGTTGTGACGATCTTGGATACTCTAGGTAATTCTTTGACCAGACGATCAACATTTTAAAAATAGTATTGAATATCAGGAACTTGAAGAGTATTTCTAAGATTGATTAATAGGTCTTCATTGTTCACTTTAGATATAATTGGAAGAGGAGATATCAACATTTGACCAGTCGATAATTTCTGAATGTGAGGATGCACGGAAATTGAGAAAAATCTATTGTAGCAAAAAAACACGTACCCTATTAGCATTCTCATCTTTTCTACATGCAATAACTTTTTTTACTGTCTTGCCCGCTTTTTTATTGTCTTCATCTTTAAAGAGTTTCTTTACAATATTTTTTGGGGGATTACTATTGTATGTGGATGATTATTCTATGCTCCTTCAAAGCATTTCCAATTGTTCTTGATTAAAAACAAACAGAAACAGTAAACTTAAATGATGTAATCAACAATTCTTATCAGACTTGTCGTGAGTTTTACGTTCAACATGTAAAACTGAAGCAGGCGATTGGCAAATGTGAGCCACCTGACATAAATAAGATTTTGGGGAAGAGAATGTGAAATACTTCTTTGTTTCTACATTCAAATTTTGAAATCCCCGAATAACAGCATTGCATGCTTTAAGAAAGGATTTTTGATCTTTACTGAAATCTTGAAATCAAAGTCATGACGTCATTCAAGATTTCAGTAAAGATCAAAAATCCTTTCTTAAAGCATGCAATGCTGTTATCCTGGAATTCCAAAATTTGGATGCTTATTACTACTTTGGATGAAAAGTTTATTGTGATTATTAGATTTTAAAAACGATTTTTATATGATACATTTTTTATATGATTTGTTTCTGTTTTACACTATCTGTGTGATTTGTTTAAACTTTTACCTAACAAAATAAAATCAAAATATTTAAAATTTGCATTAATCTAATTCATAAAATTAGGATTTTAGAATTCAGGTTTGATATTATTTTATTTAAGGTTAACCAAGTTGTCTGATCACCATGATGAACTATTGACATTAACTTCGCTAAAAAGACTTCTAAAAATTCTACCAAAGAATATTGTCGTTGTTATAAAATCCTATTACAAATCCTTGCAATGTTAAAGACACTGAGGTTAGTTTTTTAAAAAAATAACCTCGATGCCTTTAACATTGCAAGGATTTGCAATGTTAAAGGCATTGGCATATAGGGATCAGGCAACTTGGTTAACCTTAAACAAAATAATAACAAACCTGAATTCTAAAATCCCTATTTTATGAATTAGATTAATGAAAATTTTAAATATTTTGATTTTATTTTGTTAGGTAAAAGTTCAAACAAATCACACAGATAGAGTAAAACAGAAACAAATCGTATAAAAAATGTATCATGTAAAATCGTTTTTTAAATCTAATAATCAAAATAAATTTTTTATTAAATAAGAAAGAGCTAAGTTGCAGTTAAAGCACTTTTGTTGTGTCTACTATAAAATAGAATATATTTCTTGTTTTTTAATCAAAGCAAATCGTTTCGTAAACTGGGTATTTTTACTATTTATGTGTAACGTGAAGACCAATATATTGTATATATAATATATGTCATAAACTAAAAAATAATTCTTTTATAAAACATTTTTTTATATATACAGCTACCCAAAACGGTAAAGTTTACACATAATTCATTTTTTTTTTTTTCATTTTGTGTATGCTGTAAGCATAATTTAAGTTAAAAATTAAATAGTAGATATAAACAGATCCGCTAATCTTCTATATACAATCAATCTATCAGATGGTTTAGGTAATATAGCCACTATATTACATATATTACTATATTATTGCACATCAGTTCACATACAATTTTCTTTTCGTTTAATACTTACATGAACATGACAATTTGATTGATTTTTTGCCTAATTATTGCAGGGCCAGCATTATGAATTTTGTGTGGTCATAGACAGTTGTATAGTTTTGTCATGCTTATCCCCACTTAACAGTATATAAAAACAGGATAAGAATTCCTCTACTAATTTTCCATTAGCTTTTTCATGGCTGTTGATGTCAGATGTTAGTGATTTTTTCCAACAGCAGAAGTAAATATTGTCTAAAGTTAAAAAAATTAAAATGTAATGTAATTAAAAATAGAAGTGAAATAAAAAGGACACAATTAACTAATTGAAACATTAAATAATAAGTATCGTTTCATACTAAACTCATACCTCGTACCTCACATTCGTTGAGAGTTTCAGTGTGTATGTTTCAGTAAGTATGATTTTATACGGAACGTTACATTCCTTGAAAGTTTCAATAATACTATATGAGAAAATATTACAAATCTCAATTAATATATAAAGTTTACACTTTCAAATTATTAATTGTTTATAAAGATAAAATTAAACTCTTTTGAAGAACCGAGCTGTGATACCAAAATGATGGTATCAGTAAAAAAACATAATAACTTTTGATACAAATACTTTTTGATATTGTATAAACTCTTTTAAGAATAAGCCTAAAGATAAACTTTTTTTTATCTTTGCGATAATTCAAAATACACATAATTTGAGCAAATGTAGATTTATTTATATTTCAATACAATACAATTTTTCTTTTTTTTTTGTTATTTTCTCAAACATTTTAGTAAATCGTTGTACAATAAAATCGTTAGCATTAAAGTGATAAAATCATACAATAAGAACTGAGCGAAGATTAAATAGTTATACAGATATTTAATTTAAAAAAGAATGCAGAGATATTATATACACTCTTAAAACAATCCGTTAGAAAAAGTAACGAATTACTTTTTTCTGTTAATTTAACGAAGTAATTCGTTACCAAAAACCACAAAATTAACGTAGTAAAATTAACTATTTACGGATTCTCTAATTCAATGGATTAAATGTTCAAATCCATTAAAAAAACTGAACTTTTTATGAAAAAAGGTTTCCAGAAGAAATTATGAAATGCTTCCTCTGTAGATTATTATTCGAAATTTTCATGGATTGACTTCGAAAGGTTTAGAAGTCAAATACACTTTTGAGTTTTCATTAGTCTCGTAAAATTAAAAAATCACTATGATACCAACCATTTAATAATAACTCCTGGTGAGATCAAAGATGAAAGTTCAAATACCACTAGTTAGTTTCTTTTTATTTGCTATATATATATATATATATATATATATATATATATATATATATATATATATATATATATATATATATATATATATATATATATATATATATATATATATATATATATATATATATATATATATATATATATACTTTATGTAATTAAATGAATGAAAACAATTAAATAGTGGGACTTAAAGTTTCATGCCCGAAGGCAATCACCAGCCGTGAATACAAACAAAAAACATCAAAAAACCGTTTAAAAAACTTAAAATTAAATACCGTAGAACGGATTCAGACGTGATAAACAAATCTGAGTAAAAACAAAACAAGAAGCCGTTATAGTTTACTAGTCTCCTGTGTCAAATAAAGAGAGCAAGAATTACTTTGATTGTCGACACTGAGATACAATTTCATTCTTTTTGTATAGTAAATTTGTTCCACTATGTGATAAAATTACATATTTTTCATAGAGACAGAGGTGGCATACTTTTGTTGTAATACTATAGGGTCTGCAACGTTTAATTATTCTCCACGTTAAGATAGGTTTTACGTTTTGATCTTTCAAGCTTCATACTTCCTTTGAAAGTTCAGTGTCGTTTCTGTATTTAACTGAAGCAAAGGATTTTAGATGATTAGCGTACCTTAATTTAAATGATGTGTGACTAATACCAAAATATACTTTTTTGTTACCTTCATTATTAATTGTAGCTTGGTAAACAATATTGTTGAACAAACACTGTTTGTTTAATGGACAAATTGATTTATTTACACAGTTACATTGCTTGGTTTCTATTTGCTTGTTGTTGTGCAATATTTTATGATTGTGTGAGTTGATTATTGATTTCAGGCATGCAGCTGTAATTAATCTATATAGAATTTCGATTAAATATTTTATGAAGCTTGGGGCCTGGTGGAAAATAAGAATCTATAAGAGCCAGAAAGCGGTTACCTAATTTTGTTTGGACATTTACATTGTACGGAGGGTTGTACCAAATTATATTTCGTTTGCGATGTTTTTTTGTGCTTGGATTTGTTGTGGTTTGTAGATAAGCTTTGGGTTATGTCCTGATTTTTTAAGAGTTTCTTCATATTGTGGAGTAGAATTCATGAAAGTAGTTTTGTTTAATGACATGGAAGATAATCTTTGTTCGATATTGCGAGGGATTGCTTTAATTATGCTCGGAGGGTGGTTAGAGTTAGTGTTGATATACCTAAGTTGGTTGTCAAGTTTGCAGTAAGGTTGGAATGAGTTGTTATCTAGATTTAACGTAACATCAAGATAGTTTACAATTTTTATATTAGCTTGGATGGTGATGAGTAGATCGTTACTTTTAAAGATACTTGTTATATGTTTTTTAATTTTGTCCATTTGCTGACTGTTTTTGTTTTTAAATACGGCAAGGCCGTCATCACGATATAATCCGAAATCTTCCTTATTATAATGCTGTGAAATTTGAAATAGTAAAAAAATAAATTTGAATAAGTTTGCAAAAAAAGAATAGCAAAAACAAACTAAAATAAAAAATAATATTAGCAAATTACAAAAAAAAAAGATGTTTTGACCACAAAAATAATTTAAATTATATTGTTTGCTTAAAAAAAAGTTGTGAAAAACGGTCAAAAACGGTCAAAACGGTCAGCAAATGGACGAAATTAAAAAACATATAACAAGTGTGTGTGTTTGTGTGTGTGTAACATATAAAAAACATATAACTCTGTGTGTGTGTTTGTGTGTGTGTATTTTATTTTAGACTGTTTTTTTTTTTTTTAATTTTTTAAAAGGAACTTATTTTCATGTGTGCATTTAGAAATTAATTCAGATTTTTTTATTCAGTAAATTTTCTTGATCTAAATGTGTAATAATTTCAAGTTTTTCTTGTAAACATAATATACATTTTTTGGAGATATTAATATAAGCTGGCGCAGTTTTCAGAATAGACCAGTATAATTTAAAATTAATCTTTTTTTCTTTTAGTTGCCAAATATAATTTGACAGCATAATCTCTTTTGAGTATTTTTTATGTTTAAAAGATTGCTTGTGGTTGGCATAACGTTTTTTCCATTTGCCCTCGGTTAAGCCATTATATTGTTTATCAGGGTTGTTTTGTAAGAAAACAATGCGTTTGTGAATAATATTTTTTGATAAGCATTTGCCATTTATAGGGCAGTCAATTTTGTGCTTGCAGTTACAATTTTTAGTATATTTTTCTTTAAGAAAGTCCTTTTTATTAATCAATGCAAAATTATGGCCTTTTATAATTCTTTTTATATTTTTTGTACAGCTGTAGCTTACTTTAATAATGTAATATAAAATTTTATATATATATATATATTTTAAAAATTATATATATATATTAAAAATAATATATATATATATATATTAAAAATTATATATATATATATATATATATATATACATATATATTTATAAATAGATATATATATATATATATATATATATATATATATATATATATATATATATATATATATATATATATATATATATATATATATATATATATATATATATATCTATATATATATATATATCTATATATATATATATATATATATATATATATATATATATATATCTATATATATATATATATATATATATATATATATATATATATATATATATATATATATATATATATATATATATATATATATATATATATATATATATATATATATATATATATATATGTATATATATATATATATATATATATATATATATATATATATATATATATTTCTTGAGCAATATAACAATACAAAAACTTGGTATCTGAAAGAACATCTTAAAGGTCTTGTCGCCTGAACCATATAAAAATATATCAAACGTGTATATATAATATAATGAAAATACAATTGATTTAATAACTATTAACAATTTAGAATAAACAAAAACAGAAAATAATTTTACATTTCAAAAATATATATATATATATATTGTCAGTAGAAAGAATAAAGTTTTTAAATTTAGTTTTAAAAACGGAAAACGAAATTGACAAATCAAAATTTGGAACAACAATTTTATTCCATAAATACGGTGCTCGATAGTTTATGCAAAATTGATTAAACTTTGTTTGACAAAAAGGTTTAATTAATAAATTCGCAATTAATAAACATTTTCAAAGGATAAAGATACATTTAAAACTCAGGAATTCAGAATTTTAAAATGTAACTTTATCTTTTAAAAATGAAGCATCTATATCCATTTATATCTATATCCATCTATATCTAGAGTCTGGATATAGATATAAAATCAAACTTTAAATACATTACAAAGAAATATTAACAGACAAGTAGAATTGTTACAAACCAATAAAAATTATATTACAAATGATGATACCGTAAATAGCAAAAAAATAAAAATAAAATTATAAGTAAATTAAAAACAAAATAAATTAAAACTAGATAGACAAATTTATATTATAATAAACAGTTTGTTTATTTAAAGATGGGTTTTCCCATTTAATATGGAGTGCTTCTTTAATTTTCAATTTTTTTTGTTATGAGCAGTATCCAAAATTTTAAAACAGTTATAGTTACTTAGATTTTTACAATTAGCAGATGAAATTAAATGCTTATAAACATTAGATTGTTTGTCATTTGTAAGATGCTCATGAATCCTTGTTGTTAAGTGTCTGGAGCTTTCTCCAATATAACTGGCATTACATCCAGCACAAGAAAATTTGTAAGCAACATTGGATTTGAGCAGCTTAGGATGTGGATCTTTTATACATAAACTATTTTGTAATTTTTTGAAAGTGAAAATTAAATTAGTTATAACATCTTTACAACATTTTTTAATGACTTTATTGACTTTAGATTTAGTAAAATTTGAGTAAAACCCTATAAATGGAAGCTTATAATATCTTATATTAAGGTTATCAATATTATTTATCACAGCTGGATTAAACTTTTTATCAACAAATAATTTAATTTCAGTGCCAATTATTTTAGATGGGTATTGGTTATTTATAAAACATTAGATAGATTTTTTATGTGCTTATCAAATCCAAGCCATGTGTTATTGATTTTATATGTTCTATCAATTAAACAACGTATAAGACTAACTTTATAACAACAGGGAACCAAACTGGAAAACTTTTTTAAAAGATCGTTATATGTTTTTTTGTGATAAACTGATGCAGAAAGCAAAACAGACTTCTAAAAATTCAGTTTGATTACCTTGCTCTTTTTCCATAGTAAATTTTAAGTTTTTATGTTGTTTATAAAGATGTGTAAAAAATTCCTGAGCCTTAAACTCTGAATTAAAAATAGCGAGAATATCATCCACATAACGTTTATAGAAAATCGGTATGGAGAAAGAAAAATTACTAACCCATTTTTGTTCGTGAAACTCAATTAAAATATTAGCTAAAATTGGCGCTAAAAGAGAACCCATGGTAACGCCATCTAATTGATCATAATATTTTTAAAAAAAAATGAGAACTGGATGTTGAGATTTGAAGTAATTTTTTAAACTGAGCTTTAGAAAAATATTTTAAACACGTTTCATCAAGAATAAATCAGGAGCTATATTTATAGTTTCATTAAGTGGAATATTTGTAAATAAGCTTTCAACACCATGGGAAACTATATATTTTTTAGCTGTTATGTAAATATATTATTATTATTATTATTATTATTGTTATTATTATGTGTGTGTATATATATATATATATATATATATATATATATATATATATATATATATATATATATATATATATATATATATATATATATATGTATATGTATATTATATTTAGGTGTAATTTAATTGTAAGTAATTTAGAAATACCGTTTTTTGTATTAACAATAACTATTACTGCAAACATAAAATTCTAATCTGAAAAAAAATATATATTATCTTTTCCAATTTTTTGGATCATATCGCTTGACATAAAATAAAGGGAAATGGGGATAGGTGAGACGTGGGTGACGTGAGACATTTCAAAATCACATTTCCAATTATCCGTTTCCTTTTCTGTGCAACTATAATGTGCAAACCTGTAAAACATTTTGATTCTGTGGTTTACAATTTTGTTATTAAAAAAATAGTTTTTGTGAATATTATGTTAATTGCATACTTGGCCCACTTTGCACCAATGCACAGTGATTTAGAAGCACTTGAAATTTACCAAATTATGGTTTTTTGAGTACCAAAATTTAAACAATGTTATTAGCTAACTATTTTCTACAGTTTCTTGTAATTCTAACGATATAAAAAAATAAGTACTGAAATAATAGATTTAATTGTTAATTTTTGTTTGAAAATGACCAAAAACAGCTATTTTTTATCGTTAAAAATTTATTATTATTAAAACTTAATTTTCTCCCTAAATACAAAACCTTTCATTTTAATTTTCATTGTACACAAAGGTAATAGATAAATTTATCTTAATTTATAGAAAAATGTAAATATGTATTGATACATCTTATAAAAAATGCATTTAAAAAATGCAATTTTTATGAGTTTAAACTGATTTTTATAGTAAATATTTTATTTTACCTTAGACTTCCTTCGCGAAGCCAATTCTTTTTTTTAAAGAGAGTTTATATAGTTCTGTTAAAAATTAAAAAAGTTAGCTGCCTTAACTTGCCCCATTTTGAAATAATGTGGTTTTGAAAAGCTGATTTTATAAAAAAACTAATGATATAAAAGCTAATACGTGCAATGGCACGGTTCCTCTAAAATCAAATTATATACTTTATCATAACCTGCTTGTCAGCAGGTATTGATATATATATATATATATATATATATATATATATATATATATATATATATATATATATATATATATATATATATATATATATATATATATATATATATATATATATATATATATATATTCAGCAAGAGTGCTCGATGAATGATATCAGAGCTATATAATTGATTTTTTGACGAGATTAAATAAAAATAACTACATGATTTTTACTACTAAAAGTTTCATGCGTTTAGCTTGAAACTTTTAGTAGTAAAAATCGTGTAGTTATTTTTATTTAATCTCGTCAAAAAATCAAATATGTATATATATACTTATATACATATATATATATATATATATATATATATATATATATATATATATATATATATATATATATATATATATATATATATATATATATATATATATATATATATATATATATATATATATATATTCATACATCTTTTAGACATTAATCATTGTGGTACCATGTTTATATTGTGGGCATTTACTTTAATATTATTTTTGAGTACAAAAAAACTCAGTTGAAATAAATATTTAGTAAAATAGTTTTAATCACATTCATTAAAGTTTTTTTCAAAATAAATAAATTTTTAAAAAATACTCCGATAAAATGGACAAGATTGGAAAGCCCTCAATCAACCAGAGATTACTCAAGCAATTATTCAAAACGGAAATAGAAAGGAACACTTTGAAGATGATCTGAATAACTTGCTGCCGGATAATCATCATTGTGGTGACATTGTAACTGCAAACCGAATACTTGCATATTGTGACACTGTTATTTCAACTTGTGCAACTTTTTTTGTCTTTCCTTTGAGAAACATGAAAACAGTTGATGTATTAATGTCCAACTCAACATGCAACTCAACAATTAATGAAATGTCCAATTCAACGATCAATTGTATGCTTTTGAAAAATAAAATTGACTATCAAGAGTCAAAATATAAAGAGCCTATATAATTTTTTTGGGATTTTTTATTGTACTGTCAATATGGGAGAATATGATCAATCGATCGTTTTTCATTAAACGTATTGATGACTTTATTCTTACGTTAGTTGTTTTTGAAATGTTGATTGCTAATGTTTTGTCGTTTTCGTTACCAATTCAAGGCCATTACCCTAATAAGAAACATCCGATTATAATGACTATTAATTAGTTTGGTGATAGTAGTTTTTGATTGAGCCTTATCTTGTGTACACTATATAGCATTATGGGCCTTAATTGCTTTATTGACCGTGATCCCAACAATTAGAAAACTCTTCTGGTATATACGTTGACGAATGAATAAATTTGAAGAAACAATGAAAGATTCTTTTTTGTTTTGCTTTTCTAAAGGAAGCTTATCAAAAGAATGCGTTGAAACTGTAAGTGATGCAGCTATCGCTATTGTGGCATGCATAATTATTATCGACATCACTTTTGATACGTTACCAAAATTTATCGTTAAAGATACAACAAAAACTATCAATACAATAGCAAAACTAAAACCGGAAGTTTATAGATTTCTTTTCATATTCTGTTTGGTCTCTGCATTGCGGTATATAAATCATACGGTTATCCATTTATTCAAAAAAATAAATTCAGTTATGTTTTACTTTCAAAAACTTTTCCTTGCATACTGTTTCCTTTGTCCCATTGCTGGAAGTATTTTTTCATTATATGTTTATAACGGAACACCCAGTATTTCTGCTAAACTTGCCCCATTAATTGTGTTTTTACCAAGTCTAGCTAACTTCTTAATGCTACTGTATGGTTTGAATTCCAAAAGTAAATACTTACACGATTGGGCATCAATCGCGCACTTTCAAACTAATAAGCGCCGAATTTGGTACACATTGGTTAAAGTCTTGAATATACCTTTTTGGACTTGAGCTTGCATTTTAGGTTTTTTCGTATTTCGACCGATACGTGTTATGGTTTACAGTTTCAGCCGTACCGTGTTCATTTTTTATTTCAAAAGTTATTCTCATGAACCACGTGGGTAAAACTGCAAATTATATAAAGCAAACTTTGAAACGTAAAAGTTCTTCAAGAGATGAAAAATCATAAAAAAACGACAATAAATGAAGATTTGCTACTGAATCCCTTAGACTAATCATAAGGTCATTCAGCAGAACAAGACTAATCAAAGTAAAAACTCAAAACTGACAGAAAGTTATAAATGTTTCAAACATTTTTTTTCATTACAGTTTTTAAGAACTTTTTTTTATTTTGTCGTCTTTCTATAATGTTTAAAATTAATATAAGGAGCGAATATTATTATAAATTCATCGCTCTTCACTTTACTTTAATTTAAAGATCTAATACTACTGTGATCAAAAAGTAAGGTGAATTTTTAATTTAAACTTACGGCCTTATTCGAATCGTCCAATCTTTTTATTTTTAAGTTGGTAGGAATGTCATTAACATTTGCGCCAAATTACATGTCAAACTCATAATTTTTTTTTTTTTGTTTACGCTTGTTTCTGAAGTACCAAAAGTGCATTCGGCGATTTTCACGATGTCTAATTTTGTTGAGCAAAGAAGTGGTATTAAATTTTGTTTGCGGAATGATATTTCTGCTGCTGAAACGTATTGAATGTTGCAAAAGGCCTTCGGTGAAGAGACTATGTCTTAAAAAAATGTTTACAAGTGGTACAAAGACTTCAAAGAAGGCCGAGAACGTGTTGATGACTTGGAACGCTCCGGAAGACCATCGACTTCGATTGATGATCGCCACATCAACAAAATCAAAGAATTGGTGCTTGCAAATCGTCGGTTAACCATTCGAGACCTTGTTGACATGGTTTGAATATCATTTGGGTCGGTGCAAGCCATTTTGAAGGATCATTTGGGCCTCAGAAGACTCAAATCACGTTTGGTGCCGCAATTTCTCAATTTCTTTGAAAAAGAGCGTTGCGTTAAAACGTGTGAAGCAATGCTTTCTGACTATCAAGACGTCTACAAACAAACTATTACTGGCGATGAGACTTGGGTCTACGCATAAGACCCTGAAACAACCGACCAATCGAGTAAATACCGTGAAAAAGACGAGCCGAGACCGAAGCAACCACGTCAAAGTCGCTCAAAAATCAAGGTCATGTTGACTGTTTTCTTTGATTATTGTGGTATCGTGCACTACGAATTCCTTCCAACTGGCCAAACTGTCAACAAGGAATATTATTTAAGCGTTATGCGACGTTTGCGTGAAGCTATTCGCAAAAAGAGACCGGAATTATGGGCTAATAACTCTTGGATTTTGCACCACGATAATGCGCCTTCGCACACAGCACTGGTTCGTGAGTGGGTTTTTGCCAAAAACTCTACCCATGTTGCTCCACAACCACCGTATTCGCCCGACTTAGCACCGTGTGACTTCTGGCTGTTCCCAAAGCTCAAGAGACCACTCCGGGGAAATCGTTTTGAGTCAATTGAAGAGATCCAACGTGAATCGGCACGCGCATTGAAGGCTATCCCTACCGAGGACTTTTCGGCATGCTTCGAAGACTGGAAAAAACGTTGGCAAAAGTGCATTGGGGCCGGGGGGGATTATTTTGAGGGGGACGATACAGATTTGGAAGAATAAATAAAGATTTTTCATTTTATAAAAAAATTCACCTTACTTTTTGATCACAGTAGTAATATTATTGTTGATGGTATTGCAAGCGAGAATTTCTTGGTGCTGCAAAATTTTTAATAAGCTAAAATTTTAGTTTTCTTGTGCAGTAGTTAATTTAGTTTTCAAAATTGCTATAAATTTTAATAAATTTATGTAGAAAAATTTTACAAAAAAATTGAAACTAAGTTATTAAAAAAGTTATTTTTGACAAGTATATTATAAATTTTCTTAGTTATACCAAACCTAGGGAATATTTGTACGGACAGAGAAAAACTACTATTTTTAGAAAACAATATTAATTTGTTCTCGAAAATGATGATGTTCCAACCTGAATAAACCAATTTCAAACTTAATAGACGCTATAAATGACGTTCAAACTCAGTTGTTGCAAATTATTAAAAATTCTTTATCTCTCAAGATTTCTGAAAGAGTCATTTTGATTATTTTTGATTTTTTTGCATTCTGCAACGATTTGATGTAGCTTACTTTGCTTTTGAGGTACACAATTCTTTACTATTAGGAATCTCTGTAAAGAGCTTACAAATTAGTGTTATTACTTGTTTGGTGTCAAAAATATTAACTTGTTTAAAACAATTCTTAAGAGAGCAGACAGTAGGCACATAGCGTCCTCAATTTAACTACATGTTTTGCTTGTGCTTTAAGCTGAAAGTTTGTTTGTAGTTAACCACATTTTGTTGCTTAAATGATTTTGAAAAGTTTTAAGCTTTAGAAATCTAAGAAACACACACATATATAATAAAGTTTTATAACCCCATTCTTTTCCATTTTGTTGATTATTATTATGTTAATGTTACATTTTTTAAAAAATCTTTTTTTTATTAACTAGAATGATTGTTTAGCTGTAGAAATATTATAGATTTGTTTCTTTTAAGTAAAATAGTTTTATGGAAATTTTTTTAAAGAAAGGTACTAATGGCGATTTAAGCCTCATATACTTCCTATAACGCCGCTCACACATTTTTTTAAAATTTGCTATTCATAAGGCATTTAAGTTAAAGATATGATAAAAAAAGACCCATTATTTACTAAATCATATTGTTTATTGAACTTTTTATTATAAAAAATTAAAATCTAATCATTTAGTCGATTTCGCTAAATGATATACACCCTTCTTTGCATAAAGTGCAAAAACCACTTTTTATGATGCTTCCTTTATTACAATAATCATGGAACCAAGTTTTGAACTCGACCCATTAAATCCAATGATCTATTTTTTGTCGTGGTAAAATAGTCCGCAATTACCACAAAGCAAATCGCTATTGCTTCTTTTTTTCAATAATTTTTAATTTTTTTCGAATTTTGTTTCGTGACCATTTTTGTGTGACTTAGCCCAGGCCTTTCACTTATTTTATCCTTAACTAAAGCTCAATAAGCAAGAGCAGCTTTCACATTTAAGGACCTTCTAGTTGTTTTAGCCGATTTAAAGACCTTCTATTTATTTTAGACGATTGAATTATTGCACGGATACAAGATGCAGGCTTTAAAGATTCGGGTTCCAAAGTACTAAACCTTTAAACATCAGAATTTTCAACGTTTATACGATTAGAAATTTCACTGGGAACAAAAGCTAATTGCCGGATAATATTTGGGTTGAAAGGACAGATTCTTTTAGATGTGAATTCTGATTTGGCATTTAATGGTGTAGCCGTACGCATCCATGCTTCAGTAAATAACAGTGGAAATTGTAGTTTTGACATGGCACGTCCAGGACAGTTTCTTCTGAAATTATCAACAATAAAATTCCAGTAAGCTTTTAATAGTTTGAAAACACTTTTGTCTAGAGGTTGAAGTTCATAGCTACAATGCGCTGGTTTAAGATAAAAAGTTAAACATCCACATACAAAGCATATGGATGTTTAACTTTTTGGCTTGCTCTAATAAAGTAATATCCAAATGACTGCAATACCCATCAAAAATCAATAAAGGTTTTCCTAGTAATTGGTGCTTTTTAAAATGACACAAAAAAGTACAAAATTCTTCCTTAGTTATACATTCTTTTGGAGTCATGCGAAAAATACTTCCAGTGGGCAATTTATCTTTGTACTCATGTTTCGAGTTTTTATTCTTACACAAAATCATAGGAGGAATCATGTTGGTTCCAGTAGCATTTGTACATGCAACTACGGTAATAATTTCTCCTCTATCTGCATGAGTAGCTGTGTATATACGTTTTGCCTCTTTTTTTTTGGATTACTATATGAGTGCCTGTCATTGTTAATTGCAATCCAGACTCATTGACGTAGTAAATCAGTTTAGAGTGGCGTGCCAAATGTAGTTTTTTGTAGACTTGTCAATAAGATTTTAAAAACTTCAAACAGTTTCCGCATTGAACCGCATTAGCCTTCAATGCGGAAAATGTTCGAATCATATCTCAAACTTTCACATATCCTGGCAGCAACAACAGGATGGCGTTTATGAAATCGTGCTAGCCGATCTTTGCCTGAAATTATTTATTTCATTAGTATAGTTATTTTAATTTGATTACTTAATTTAGGTTTATAGAAAAAACAGACTAAAAATAATTTTTTTGATTTAAATGTAATAAAAATTAAAAATTACTTATAAAAGTACCAACGATTTCATTCTTGAAACGATGAGGCAGATTTTTTTGACCACATATTTCATATGCACATTTTCAATATTTATAATATTTCATATTATATTATAATAAGTTGTACTCTTGTTATACCGAATCCTAGTTCTTGAAGACGAAATACTCTTTGTTTCAACTCAGCCTTGTTATTTTATAAATACGCTTTTTAATGAAATTCTTTTTACATAACTTTACTATTTGTTTTATACTTCTCATGTTTTTTTTTTATTTTTATTAAATATAAAGTTTTTGTTTTCTATAACTCCAACACATTGAATCGGATAGGTCATATTTTTATATTTATATAATTTGTTTAGACTTAATAAAATGAAAATAAACCTATAGATCTGTATTAACGTAATCTGAATTGGCTATTTATCGTGAAGAATTGAGTTTTGATTGTAATCCTATCTAAATATATAGCATATTCTTTAAAATTCTTATCACTTATCAAAGAGCCTGAAGCAGAGAGATTAAAGATTACAGAAATTTTAAATCTTTAGAAAGTTTTGTTTTTAAATTAGTTTCTTATAATATCTAAAGTTTTTATATATTACAAAAACTTTAGATAATATAGCATATTTAGACAAAAGTTTTTTTTAACATAAATTTTTATCAACTAGCTTTTTTTTTGTAGCATTTGTTGAAAAGATTTTATTTTTAATTTCTTTAGGTAAGACTTGAGCAAAGTGACAACATTTTGCTCTTAGAAATAATACTAATTAAATAATACCAACAATGCATTTGGTAATAGTACTTTTGATACATCTAATAGTACATGTATTTGGAAATTAATGCTTTAGTGAACTTCTCTTATTTTTGAATTTTTTTCCTTTTTAATGCTTGTTTTTTTTATGTTTGTGACAGTGTAATACTTAACTTTTCATCGACTCCTGACTTTGAATGAATGATAATCAATAGCACAAAAAAGTATTTTTACTCAAGTTTTTTTTTATGAAAATTAGAATTTGAATCTAAAGGTAAAAGGCAATCACTATATATGCTGTGTAATAGGAATATATGTGTTTCACGTCAATAGTTCATGGTCCATAGTATCGGAATAACACACTTTTTACCCAGCTTGCTTATTTTTAATGAAAATTTATTAAATGCTCTGTATTCGTTTTTATAGCTCTTTTTGAGCAATCAAACGCAGTAAAAGTATCAACTATAAATTTCTAACTTTAGGATATTTAAATCATTTGGTGCGAATAACCAAATAGTAGTAATATTCAAAATCATTTGTTATTTTAAAATTTCTTTAATATACCAACCTTTTCCGAATTCAAAAATATTACGGCAGTTTGATATCTAGTTTTCCTTGATAAATTATTTTATAAGAACGATAAAAATAAAATTTATAACATAACAAATAAACTATAACGAATGGCTATAACGAATAGGTTTCATAATTTAAATAAAATTGACCAAGTTTTTTTTTTTTTTTGCAACTCTAATCAAGAGCACAAACAATATATCGCAATAATTATGTCGCAACAAAATAATAATGTGATAGCATTTACATACTCTCTTTACTTCTTGTAAATAGATCAATGACTGACAATTTTTCAGGACATTTTAAACGTTTTTTAAATACCAAATTTAAAATGCAAATTGCATTTTGAAATGCAATTTGCTTTTTAATTTTGCAAATTATCTGAATTTAGGTTTGAATGTAGTAAATTGCCCATTTAATACATTAGTATTTTATCTTTGTATTATTCAAAGCAATTTTTTCCAAATTAAGAGCTGACTAGTTGACACTCAGGTCATTTTTGACTATTTTTGATATAAATTTTTGCCTTAAAGGTATAATTTTTTAACTTAAAGGGATAGCATATGTGATATGATCGAAGATTTACATACTTCAATTCTACTATTGCTTGGAAGAACAAAATAACCCATAACTTGCAGAATAAATAAAAGTTCCTTTTTTTGAACATACAGTTTAGTCTACAATTTAAATCTAAAACTTTTGTTTAAAAACTGCTGAAATTTGCCTAAACCAAGCTCACTTATGAAAAAGCTACCCTAAGTTGTTATAAATTGATAAAACGGATGAAAATTATGTTACGACGTCTATGTTACGGAAGAATATAGAGCAGATACGGCAAAAACTACAAATCAAAATATATATAGCTCTAACATACAGCATGTCACAACTTTTCTATAAAATCAGAAAAGACAATGTATATTAACTAAGTTATATTACACATTGCAGAATCCTGTTAACAATGGTATCTATGTTAGGTGTTATTTGAGGACTATTGGTTTCTGATCATTCATGACAAAAAATCTGACTAGATTTTTCTTGTCTCAGAGCATTGCGTAAGAACATTTGTCTAGGATATTAACTTCTTGCCTCCTTCTCAACCGATATTGTATATGTGGTCAGAGATTCGAATTTCGGACTCCAATACTCTAACCTGAACACTAATGCTCTAACAACTTAGCCACATTCGCAAGTATAGAATACTTTATCAGAAACATAACACTGATGTACCAAGCGCTATTATGAACAAAAAACTTTATAGAACATATGACAAAGTGACAGCGAACTATGCAACAGTAACTTTGTTATTGTTGCGTGGCGTAATACCTTTCGATATATACCTTTCGAATAATACACTTGTTGGCGTAATTTATTGTATGTTCTGAACTGTCACGTTTATCTCTTGGATAGAATGACCAGCGCTTGCAAGTCATCACTCAAAGCAAACTTTTTCATTAAATTTTGCCGCAAACATTGTTTTGCAACCTAACAAACTCTGTTACAAGAAAAAAAAAGATATACATAAATATCATTAAATGTTTAGAAAATAGTCATTTTTTATCAGTGTAACTTTGTTTATAAAACTATAATTTTTCGTTTTAATCTAAACTTAACAAATTTAATCAATACGATATATGCCTCAATTTCAAAAAAATATTATTTGCGTAGCGCACTTACAATAACTTTTTTTATTTAAGAGTGACCCTAAAGGCTTTGTTATTTTTTTAAACAACAATAGCCTTTCCAAAAGATTAATACCACTCTACAGTTGATTCCATATTGTCGAGCATCATTCATGTTGAGTTTGATCTATCACTACAATACACTTCAGAGCTCCTTGTTTTTAAGCTGCATGTGGAGAATCGAGAGACAATCTGTTCCAGAGCTTTCCCTTTTTTTCACACATTTTTTTGCAGAAATTATGTTTTGCATTAATTATGCAGTTGCATGTTTTTACACAAATGAAACATTTAAAAATAGAAAAGCAATTTTACTATAAATACATTCAAATATACTCTCGATACAATAAAAAGATCAAAATACTTAAATAAAGTTTAATAAAATAAATTATTATACTACTATATATATTACTACTTATATAGCATAAAAACAGAATAAAAAATAATAAAAAGATTTAGTTATGTAGTCCTGGTGAACTTGTAAAAAACTATGAAAATCTTTTTATCGAAAATAAAATTAATTTCTCGAAATTATCGAAAATAAAATTAATAAACAGTTGGAGATCTCTGTTTAAAAAAATTATCCAAAAAAACGGAATTAAATAATATTTGCAAATTTTATATTTACGTTATTATGTAATCATTTATGGCTTCTTTTTAATGTCTTTTTTGACGTTTATATGTAATATTTGTAGCGGTTTTTTGTATTATATTCTACGTTATTATATTCTATTCTATTGTATTATATATATATATATATATATATATATATATATATATATATATATATATATATATATATATATATATATATATATATATACATATATATATATATATATATATATATATATATATATATATATATATATATATATATATATATATATATATATATATATATATATATATATATATATATATATATATATATATATATGCACTTCCATATATGTCAAAAATAAACAAAAAAATCTTGGCATATTTTTAATTGATTGTAAAACGTAAAATATATTGTTAAGATATAAAAACTATTATAATAATATGCAATAACCTTTATTTTATTTTTTGAGAAAAAAATTATTCATAATTGATATTATCAGCCGTAAGACAAAAGTTACATAACTGTCTCAGAACTAAGAGGATCGAGGCTCAATATTGATTCTGGCTAGATGAATATCAATTGGAAGGAAGAAAGTGTGAACCTCCTGGTTAAATTTTTTCCCGCAATTCTCAGTAATAAGAACGTTAGATATTTTTAGAGCACCAAAAAAATACAAAAATTATAAATACTTAGAATTTTACTCCTGTAGATACAAAGGTCAACAGTAATATATTTTATACAACAAAAAATTGTTAATAAAATTTTATTAAATAATACATTAAACAGTATAATGTGTTGTAATAGAAACAAGTATAGTTGGTCAATAAAAATACAGTATTACGGGTTTTACTAAAAACAAATTTAATGGGTTTTAATAAAAAAGGATTTTAATTTCATTTAATAAAAGTTTTATTTTGTTACTGATAAATATGTAAACAAAATTTATATAATAGATCTTATCAAAATCATCATCTTACTTTATCATCTTTCAATAATATCTATCAAACAAAAAGGTTTTAAAAATTCAGATGCTCAGTTTATATATTGAGCATATTCTTCAAATTTGTTTACAACTGTTTTCTACTGCGTATTATAAAAATGACACACAAAGGCAAAGGGAAGACGATGAAACAAAAAGTTATGAAGAATAGAGCAAAGCTTAAAAATCTTGAAAATTGTTATGACGATCATTTGAACGAATCATTACCAGAAAACTTTTATCGAGGCGATATTGCGTCTTCAAGTCGAATGCTTGCTTATTCCGATACTTTGTTGGCAACATGCGCAACGTTTCTTGTGCTCCCTATAAGAAATTTGAAATCTCAGAAAGAGCATCAAAACCTTTCTGATTTTATTCACTCAATGTATGCTGATTTCATAATGTTTTTTCTGGGGTTTATAATTGTTCTTACTATTTGGGAAAATATGAACCACCGAGCAATAGTGATTAAGCGAGTTGATGATTTTATTTTGACATTGGTTGCTTTTGAAATGATGGCTGCAACTGTTCTTCCTTTTTTATTGGCACTCAAGGGACATTATCCTAAAGAAAAAGTATCAATTTTATCAATATGCGTTGTCTTGAGTATTCTTCAATTAATAGATATTGGAATTGTTTTATATGCCACATTTTCACCTAAGCTAGTTCATGTTGATTTAAAAAACTGGACAAAGAGTGATCTTCGCAATTTAATTATGATAATGATTTTCAGACCATTAGTTCGTCTTTTTCTTCTTGTAATTGCTAGTGTATTTTGTTTGGTTGACTACCGCGCGTCGATAGCATTCATTGGTTTACTGGTTTTTATCCCTACCATAAACAAGTTATACTGGTTCACTCGTCGACGAATGAACAAGTTTGAAGAAACCGAAAAAGATTCATTTTTACTACACTTTTCTAAAGGCAACGTTTCAAAAGAACGCGTCCAAAGTATGACTGATTCGGCAATTGCTGTCATTGCATGCATGCTTATCATGGACATTACTGTTGAAAACTTTCCAAAGGTACAGGCTGACAAAGTTGGACTTCAGACTAAGTTAGAAAGCATGAAGTTGGAGTTTCTCGCGTTTTTTGCAACATTTTGTTTAGTCTCGGGTTTGTGGTTTGTAAACCATGCGGTACTCCATTTATTTAAAACTATTAATTCAATTACACTGTACCTCCAGAAAACGTTTCTTGCATTTTGTTGCCTCTTTCCACTTACGGTGAACATAGTTTTACGTTTTGCACCAAAAGGTAATCAGGACTCAAACATTGCTATTCGTTTTACTTCTTTAATTTTATTTTTCTCAAGTACTGCAAATTTTACAATGTTATTGTATGGTTTATTAAATGGAACTAAATACTTACATACCTGGGCTTCAATTGCATATTTTAAATTGAACACTCGCCAACATCTTTATACACTTGCTAAGGTATTGAACATACCGTTTTGGTCATTGGTTTGCACCTTTGCAAGTTTTGGCTCTTCAACTATCGTGCCTTATGTGCTTTATATAACATTTCTCGCTACGGTGTGTTCATTTTTCGCAATAAAAATTATTTTTATGAACCATATTGGCAAAAAAGTTGCTTACTTTAAAAGAGAAATCATTACTAAAACAAAAAGGAATGCCAAACGAACGACACCAAAAAGTATATGTAAACTCAAACCTATTATAACATAAAGTTTTATACCTTTTAAACATATCAAGTGATTCAGGTTTCTCTTTTAAAAAAAGAGAAATTTAAAATTAAAGTTTTGTATTTAATGGCAAAAAAAGTTTTTATTATTGTTATTATTAAAATTAAAATTCATGGCAAAAAGTTTTCTTTATTTAAATCTTTTTTATAAACTATGAAGTAAAAGAACGTAAAACAACTAATACTACAATAAAAACAACTAAATTTCATTTGTAAATTAAAATATTATAAATATATATATATATATATATATATATATATATATATATATATATATATATATATATATATATATATATATATATATATATATATTTAATAATTGCATTAATGACTAAGTTATTTCTCTAAAACCAATTTATTTTTTACCATGAGGCTGTACATTATTATATAAACATTGTTTTGACAATTTTTACCTCCACCTCCCCTTAGTCAGAAACTTGTGAAACTTCAAAAAAAGCTCCTCCCTCTTAAAATCACGTCAACATTTGAAAATCTCTCTCTCTCCCCTCTCCCCTCCCCTCCTCGTCTCCCTCTTCCCAAATAATTAACAAAAATAAAATAAAGTTTAAATGGAAAAAAACATTATTTATTCCTTTTTTTAATTAAGTTCATTTTTAAAAATAACATGGTTGATGTCAACTTTTTCTGACCTCCTGCCTCCTTCTTATCAACTATTGTAAAATTGTCAAAAAATTTCAGTTTCACCTCCTCCCAAGGTTGCTGACATGATTAATAGACAACCTCTATTGTAATGAATACAAAACTCAAGAAATGGTATAATGGAATTCAAGGCTTTACACAGATTAAAATCAACTACTTTAATTTTTTTCGCATTTAATTATGTAATTTAAAACTTTTTCTCGTATCATACTAATACGTATCTTAAAGATGTAAATTTAAAACTTCAAAAACTTAGCACATGGTTCGGACGTAATAACTTCTAAATAAATTTTACCTATGACTGTTGAGCGGCCGTGGCGCAATGGCTAGAACACATGCTTTAGAAACAATAGATCCAGGGTTCGAAGCAATCACTGACCGTATTTTACGCCATCGTGAGGTGTAGGAGGCGTGAACTTCCTTATTAAATGCTCTTCTGCAAATATTTTTTCTCTGTGAAGAAGAGTGTTGGGTGTATTGGCGCACTTAAGATAAATAAATAACAAAAACTCAAACAAAGCTAAACTCAAGAAAAAGTAAATTTTATTTCACTCAAACCAAAAAATAAAAAAAGAATTACACCCAATAAAACGCCTATAATATGTCGAAACAACACGTTGATTCGACATTCAATTAACGTTCATTTTTGTTCCCAATGCATTGGGATGAAATCCAATATTTTGTATTAATAAAATATATCCATTGTTTTAGCAAACCATTCTTTTTCAGGAAAATGAACCCAGCCAACATTAACATACGGGTACCGTACGGGTCCCATACGGGTCGTCAACTGAGTCCCGTATGGTAGACCAACGGTATCCCGCCGGATCTTGGCCACAGTTTCCATATGGGACCCATACGGGTATGCCCACTGTGTAACCCGTATGGGTCCCATTCAAATCCTGTACTTTATCCGCTGTGTAACCCGTATGGGTCCCAGTCAAATCCCGTACTTTAAAACCGTAAGGGGCCCATTTGGGTTTGCAACTGGGACCCATATGGGAAACCCATCGGGAACCCGCCGGATCTTGGCCGCGGTTTTCCTCTGGGGCCCATATGGGTATGCCCGCCGGGAATCCCGTAAGGGTCCCACGATGTTTACTCATTGCAAATCTTGAAAAACTACGTTTAAATGTTTAAATTTTACAGAAAAAGCAAATTTATATATTCAATACGACCCGAAAAAATTAAAGTTAACTGTTAATTATAAATTTTATAAGTAACAAATTATTTTTAATGTTATCAAACATTAACGATTTCTCCTAAAACTCTTCAGATAAAAAATGAATTTTCACCATCGAAGGTATAAAAATATAATCTTTAATTTTATAACCGACATAAATATTTGAACGTTTTAAAATGTACTTGTAATAAATAAGCACATGTTTGTGATTCATAAAATAAATTGATAACGTTCCTTTAGTTACTGATAAATAAATTATATAAAACTATTATATAAATATAATTTTATATTTATATTGAATATAATTTGATATATACTGTTTATAACTTTATATATAGGGGAGGGTGGGGCACCATGATATACTTTTGGTTTTGGTTTTGTAACTACTTTTATAACACATTTTTTTTTAGCGATTAGTGCAATTTGTAGGTAAATATTATACCTTCAAAATTAAATTCTTAAACTACCAAAATTAAAGAGGTCGAACTTGTAAAGACTTATTAAGTAAAAGTAGAACTTTCTATCAAGGTACCCCACCCATGGGGTACCTTGATACAGTCTATGGGCACCATAAAACAAGATAACAAAAAAATTATAAAATGTAAGAAAACAATTATATAAAAAAAAAAACAATATTTTCTAAAGACTTATTATAAATTTTTAAAATTTAGAATAGGAATCATGTTCATCACATAATAAATCAGTTTCGGAAACAAAATTTTTATTTTTATTTTTCTGATAAGATAGTTGTTTCTTTATCTTCTTTTTCTTTTCTTTACTTCAGTAACTTATAAAAGTTT
>NC_088932.1:22682500-22910000 GCF_038396675.1 Hydra vulgaris | reverse complement strand
CCCTATGAAAGGAGATTGCAGAAAAACAAATGTAATCTATAAATACATTGCATCTTTTCCAAACACACCCGACAAAACGTATATTAGTTCAACAGTGGGCGAGTAGAAAAATAGATGGGCAAACCACAAGCAATCGCTCAAAAATAAAAATACTTAAAAGCACAACCACGCTTTAATTATAACAATGTTTAAATTACCTAACGGGATACAGAGGGTAAGTTAAAAGCAACACCCATTTTATCATGGTCCATCATAAAAAGCGCCACCCCCCACCTACAACAACATATCTAAAAAATGCCTATTACAATTATATGAAAAGCTAATAATTTTATTGTATATAAAAATCCCAAAGATTTAATAATCAAAAAAAGCGAACTAATATCCAAGTGTCGCCATGAGAACAAATTTTTGCTGGATAACCATAAACCGAAAAATTAGATTTTTCTAACGCATTTTTCGCGTGTACAGAATTATTTTTCTACGAAGAAAAATTACATTAATTACCTGATTGATTGCATTAAACTTATTGTAAAACTTATAACTTATTGTAAAACTTTTATTATTGTAAACTTATTTATCATTGTAAACTTATTGTAAAACTTATAACTTTTTGTAAAATTTATAACTTTTTGTAAAATTTATAACTTTTTGTAAAATTTATAACTTTTTGTAAAACTTATAGCATAAAACTCATTGTAAAAAATAAGTAGTTTTATTTATAAAAAGTATATAAATACAGCTCTGTTTTAACTTAATTTTTTTTAATTTACTTTAATTCATTGAGCTCTCTCCTGAAGATATATGCAAGCACAAATACGAATGAACACACACACACACATGTTTGTGTGTGTTGGTGTGTGTGTGTGTGTGTGTGTGTGTGTGTGTGTGTGTGTGTGTGTGTGTGTGTGTGTGTGTGTGTGTGTGTGTGTGTGAATGCATTTACCCAGTGTGCACGGTACCAAAAAAATACGTCTTTTGAACGTTTAAAAGACGTTTAAAAGATTTTTTTTACGTCTTACACTCGTCCCTTACTTTCTAAGTATTTATAGTTGTATGTATGTATGTATGTATGTATGTATGTATGTATGTATGTATGTATGTATGTATGTATGTATGTATGTATGTATGTATGTATGTATGTATGTATGTATGTATGTATGTATGTATGTATGTATGTATGTATGTATGTATGTATGTATGTATGTATGTATGTATGTATGTATGTATGTATGTATGTATGTATGTATGTATGTATGTATGTATGTATGTATGTATGTATGTATGTGTGTATGTTTGTTTGTATGTATGTATGTATGTATGTATGTATGTATGTATGTATGTATGTATGTATGTATGTATGTATGTATGTATGTATGTATGTATGTATGTATGTATGTATGTATGTATGTATGTATCTATGTATGTATGTATGTATGTATGTATGTATGTATGTATGTATGTATGTATGTATGTATGTATGTATGGTGTATGTATGTATGTATGTATGGATGTATGTATGTTTGGATGTATGTATGTATGTGTGTATGTATGGATGTATGTATGTATGTATGTATGTATGTATGTATGTATGTATGTATGTATGTATGTATGTATGTATGTATGTATGTATGTATGTATGTATGTATCTATGTATGTATGTATGTATGTATGTATGTATGTATGTATGTATGTATGTATGTATGTATGTATGTATGTATGTATGATGTATGTATGTATGTATGTATGTATGTATGTATGTATGTATGTATGTATGTATGTATGTATGTATGTATGTATGTATGTATGTATGTATGTATGTATGTATGTATGTATGTATGTATGTATGTATGTATGTATGTATGTATGTATGTATGTATGGATAAGATAAAAATTTTATATTACTTTAAGGTGGTTAGGGTGCAAATTATTCTTTGTAAAACAAGCCGCAATGGTAATCCTCATTTTTTTCAGTTTAAAAATCTACTGTTAAAAAATTTTTTAATTATTTCTATAAATTTATATATAAATATTTGTAATTTTTACAAACATATATATATATATATATATATATATATATATATATATATATATATAAATATATATATATATATAAATATATATATATATATATATATATATATATATATATATATATATATATATAAACAAATAAATATATATATATATATATACATATATATTAGGTAACCAAAAAAGTTCGTGCGGTTTTTGGTAATTGAATTGTTTTTAGCATTTTTTACAACACCCACATCGCACAAGGCAAGTAGCTTTGTTGCGTAATAGAACGCGTGTGTCACGCGCGGTTGCTGCATATATAGTGTAGGCTTGTAACGAGCTTACAGGAAAGGTTTTGTGTATAGAAAGGATGGCAACCCAACCAACAATTATTCGATCTTGCTTACTTCACGAGTTCAAACTTGGAAGGAATGCAACACAAGCGGCCAAAAACATATGCACAGCATTTGGAGAAGGTACAGTAAGTGAACGCACAGCACAGAAGTGGTTTCAGCGATTCTCTTCGGGAGATGAGTCCATCGAAGACCTGCCGCGTTCTGGACGCCCATTGTTGGTTGATGAGGATGAACTGAAGGACGCTGTCGAGTCTGACTCCAGCCAAACTTGCCAAGAACTTGCAGTGAGGTTTGCTGTGAGTGTTGATACCATCCGCCTGCATCTGCATGCGATTGGGAAAGCGTGGAACCTGAGTCGGTGGGTTCCGCACAAATTGTCGATCGACAACAAGAAGCAACGGCTTACGATCTGCACATCACTCTTATCACGCCACAATGTTGAGCCTTTTCTTGATCGTTTATTGACATGCGACGAAAAATGGATTGTGTACAACAATACCAAGCGTTGCTACCATTGGTTGTCCCCCGATGACCCCATCCCAAAGACACCCAAGCCCAATCTCCACGAGCGGAAGGTTTTGCTCTGCATTTGGTGGACTACAGCTGGTCTGGTGCATTACGAGCTGCTCCCAACAGGCCAAACCATTACTGGACTGGTCTACTCAGCACAGCTGCAACGAGTTCACGACCTGTTGCTTGTAAAGCAGCCTGCACTGGTGCACAGGAGAGGAGTTCTGCTTCTCTACGACAATGCGAGACCGCACACCGCTCGCGTGACTCAGGACAAGCTCCAAAGCCTTGTTTGGGAGAGTTTGCCTCATCCACCATACTCGCCAGACCTCTCCCCTACTGATTTCCATTTTTTCCTTTCCCTGGGAAATCATTTAAAAGGACAGCAGTTCCGAGACCAGGACGCGGTTAAAATGGAGTTGAAAGCTTTTATAGACTCAAAGGACCGAAAATTTTTTAGAAGTGGAATAAATAAGCTTGTTTTACGTTGGGAAAAGGTTTTAGATGCTAATGGTGACTATTTTGATGAATAAATGTACTTACTTTTGTCGTTTTGTGTGTTTTTATTATATACGGAAAAACCGCACGAGCTTTTTTGGTTACCTGATATATAAATATATATATATATATATATATATATATATATATATATATATATATATATATATATATATATATATATATATATATAAAATTGTATCTTTTTACATTTATATATATATATATATATATATATATATATATATATATATATATATATATATATAATTAAATATTAGAAAAAACAACTTTTAATGGAACTTCAAGTTTCATGCCTATCGGCAATCATCAGCCATGAAGTAGAAAATCAAAAATATAAAAAACCGTTTAAAAATTACAAACTACGGTAGAATGAGTTCTGACGTTATATTACAAGAAGACGTAATGGAAAACTAATCTCCGTTATCAAATAATGAAAGGAGAAATTTATTTTTGTGTCTGCATTTAGAAACTAATTCACCTCTTTTGTTTAGCAGATTTTTCCCTTTGTAAAACAATATTTCGAATTTCTCATTTAAACAAAGCTTACAAATTTTTGACGCAGGATTGTATGATTTACAGCGTTTAATAATTTTCCATTTGATTGAAGTTGTAAAATTGTTTTCTTTTAACTCCCATACTTCCTTAGACAATTCAGTGTCGTTTTTGTATTTTTTTATATGTAAAAGATTTTTGATGGTTCGCATAACGTAGCTTAAATGAGGTTTCACTTATCCCAATGTATACTTTATCGTTGTATTGAGGTTTGTTTGAGCTTACGGTGGCTTGGTAAACGATATTGTTAGACAAGCAATTGTTGTTCAGTGGACAAAGAGATTTTTTAATGCAATTGCAGGCAATAAAAAACCCGACCCAAATCTAAAGAACGTAGTAAATAAAGAAAGTAAGCAAATTTTCACAAATCACGATATTTTTAATAGAATTGAGATAAATGAAACTGCCGATTGTTTTATAACTTTAAAAGATCACAAAGCCAACTTCATAAACAACTCTACTGTGCGTCTTTTAAATCCAGCAAAGAATGAGGTAGGAAGATTGTCTAAATTTATTTTATCCAATATCTACTCGGAATTAAGAATCAGGCTCTGTTTAAACCAATGGCAAAATACGCAGAATGTGATAAATTGGTTCCGAAAAATTGATGATAAACACCTTTGTAAATTTTTAGTATTTGACATAAATGATTTTTATCCGTCAATTGATGAAAACATGCTAAATAAAGCAATTGCCTTTGCCGAGCAACATATAATTATAGATGAGCAAAGCAAATCCATTATACGTCATGCAAGAAAATCTTTCATTTTTAACGATGGCATATCATGGATTAAGAAAAAAGCAGGATTGTTTGATGTTACTATGGGAGCCTATGATGGCGCGGAAGTTTGCGAACTAGTTAGGATTTTTCTTTTAGATCAACTTTCGCAGTTTTACCGCAAAAATGTTTTTGGTTTATATCGAGATGACGGGTTAGCTGATTTTAAGAACAAAAATGGCCATCAAATGGAACAAATAAAAAAGCATGTCGTTCAAGTTTTCAAACGTAACAATCTCAACATCTCTATCAATTGCAATCTTAAAATTGTTAACTACCTTGATTTAACTTTTAATCTTACTCAAAATTCTTTTCAACCATACTGCAAGCCTGAAAATAACCTAAGTTATGTGCATGCTGATTCTAACCATCCACCTAGCATAATAAATAATCTTCCAAAAAATATCAAGCTAAGATTGTCCGCCAACTCATCAAGTGAAGTTATTTTTAATAAATCGACACACCTTTATGATGACGCATTAAAGCAATCGGGTTACATTTATAAATTGATATATAAACCAAGCATAAATAATGTTCCAAAAAATAACCGCAAACGAAACATAATCTGGTACGATCCTCCATTTAGTAAAAATGTTACAACTAAAATTGGTCAACGCTTTTTAACCCTAATTGACAAGCATTTTCCTAAAAACCACCAACTACCCAAATAATTTAACAGAAACACAATTAAAATAAGCTACTCCTGTATGCCTAACATCAAATCTATTATCAACTTATACAACAAAAATATTTTATATGGTGATCTAAAATTATCAGAAAAAGCCTGCAATTGCATTAAAAAATCTCTTTGTCCACTGAACAACAATTGCTTGTCTAGCAATATCGTTTACCAAGCCACCGTAAGCTCAAACAAACCTCAATACAACGATAAAGTATACATTGGGATAAGTGAAACCTCATTTAAGCTACGTTATGCGAACCATCAAAAATCTTTTACATATAAAAAAATACAAAAACGACACTGAATTGTCTAAGGAAGTATGGGAGTTAAAAGAAAACAATTTTACAACTTCAATCAAATGGAAAATTATTAAACGCTGTAAATCATACAATCCTGCGTCAAAAATTTGTAAGCTTTGTTTAAATGAGAAATTCGAAATATTGTTTTACAAAGGGAAAAATCTGCTAAACAAAAGAGGTGAATTAGTTTCTAAATGCAGACACAAAAATAAATTTCTCCTTTCATTATTTGATAACGGAGATTAGTTTTCCATTACGTCTTCTTGTAATATAACGTCAGAACTCATTCTACCGTAGTTTGTAATTTTTAAACGGTTTTTTATATTTTTGATTTTCTACTTCATGGCTGATGATTGTCGATAAGCATGAAACTTGAAGTTCCATTAAAAGTTGTTTTTTCTAATATTTAATTATATATATATATATATATATATATATATATATATATATATATATATATATATATATATATATATATATATATATATATATATATATATATATATATATATATATATATATATATATATATATATATATATATATATATATATATATATATATATATATATATATATATATATATATATATATATATATAAATATATATATATATATATATATATATATATATATATATATATATATATATATATATATATATATATATATATATATATATATATATATATATATATATATATATATATATATATATATATATATATATATATATATATATGCTAGTTATACCTATTTGCGACTGGAACTTTTCTAATATTTTCTTTTATAAGACCTGCTGTTTTCTTCGTATACTAAAAAGGAAACAATCTTTAAATGTTTTTTTTTTCCAAAAACAAATAAATGGTATTAACTCATACGCTCGTACATCTCTTCCAAACAACAAATAAAGAATGGAACAATCATTTTGGAAGTTTCCGTGTTATGACAACTTAGTGGATGGTTCTAAAGTTTAACACTAACATATTTCAGCATTTTCTCTACTTTATTTTTAATTTTTTTACAATTTTAATGACAAGTGTTGAAGGATTTTAAATGATCTTTTGAAATAATAGTATCACGGAAATTTTTAAGCAAAATAAAGAAATATAAATAAAAGCGTAAATACTAAAATATATATACTTACATATATACATACATATATATATGTATATATATATATATATATATATATATATATATATATATATATATATATATATATATATATATATATATATATATATATATATATATATATATATTTATATATTATATAATTAGCCACTACCAAGTTAAAGTCAACACTCGGCTCACTTTGGATAATGTACTACTTATATTCAATAAAATTATTTGCAATTTAAAAAATTTCAAAACTTAGTCGTTTTTTTGGGAAAAACAAAACAAATTACATTTTCATGGTTTCATTTAAGTATTGCGAAATAAAACAAAACGTCGCTTAAAATATTATTTTTGCATCATAAATTAGTATAGTAACAACAAGTTAGCCATTTTTAAATGTGTTTCCATTTTTTCTTTTGGAAAAGGATACTTTTTGCAATGTTTTATAATATAAAATAATAAATAAAATCTAATACGGATAAAGTATTTATATTAGCCATACATTTTGCTTCTGTATTTATGATATTTTCACATTATGTTATCTTACACAACAAGTTTATAAAAAATCTTTTTCAGACTGAATTTAAATATTAAAAAATGAATGCAAAATGTGGATCTGGGAAACCAACAAGAAAAAGAACGCATAATATTATAACTAGACATGAAAGTGAAAGATATGCTGGGCAACCAAACGAACTACCTGTTAGTGACCTTCCAGCATATAAACAGATTATTCAATATGCTTATTAGGTCGAAAAAGAAATGATTACAACTAAAAAAATTGATTCTCCTGCCATTGTTTTAAAAGTAAGTGAAGAAATTTTAAAAATTTGGAAAAAAGTGAATCCAAATCTTCCACTAATGAAAGAGAAACCTCTAAGAAATAAGTTACAAAGAACATTTCAAAAAGTAATTGCAGCTGAACGATCTAAAGCTTCAAAACATAAAAAAAGTGTTTGTTGGTTACAAAATCACCTTTTAAAGTTATTTGATATATCAACATGCAGATGTAAACTTCCTCTTTTAAATTGTGATGACAGGTTTGAAGTTACATTTTCATAAAGCCACAATATTAAACAATATGTTTGTTCAAAATAATTTGTGACTAAACTGCAAAAAAATTTTACAGCTGTACAGTTTTTTATTTCTTCTCAAATTATGGCATTATATTTTATTATACATATTACCCTTTAGAAATGTTCGATGAAAGGGTTGCACTAACAAGCACTATGTATGTGTCGGTGAAGAAAGCAAACAGGTGATATTTTTTTTTGTATTATTATTTTTTATGTTTTTTATTATTTTAAATACTTTCTATAAGCTATAAAATGAATTTTTTTAACTTAAGGTTTCAGTTCTAGAACGAGAATATTTAAAGAATCAGAAAGTAAAGCAAGGGCTCTTTGGAACCTGGCAGATAGATCAAACTGATAAGAAAGAGACAGCCAAGATCGCAAGAAAAAGAAGTAAGGAGAAAATTAATGTAATAAGTGACATGGCACTTCACTCAGATAATGATTGTATCGGTGAAACTTATGATGTAGAAATAGATAACAATGATGATTATAAAAATCAGAATCATGAGTTTTTTGCAAAACCACTGTGTAAACAAAATTACACAGATTTAACTAACATTGCCAAAGCTGCTATCAGGTTCGAAATTAAAAAGCGTGTTTCAACCATGATTAGTGAAAAGCATAGTTCAGAAGTTTTTCATTTGAAAGTCATTGGAGTAGATAGTAAAAAAGATAAAAATACACTAGCACATATATTAGGATATGATCATTATGCAGAACCTATTGTTAATAGAACAGTAAAGGGTGAACATCACTTAACTTTCACTGCAGAAAATGGACCTTTTTCTGAGAAATATTTAACTCATATTAAAATAAAAAATGGAACAGGGATTACAATGGCAACTGAAACACTAAAAATATTCGAAAAATACAACAGCATTAGTAGTTTGGAAGCCATTGTTCTTGATATTACTTCTGCTAATACTGGTGCAGATAATGGCTTAGTTGTGACATTACAAAGGCTTTTGAACCGACGAATCCATTTAATAGGATGTGTACTTCACTAAAATGAGTTACCACTTCGCCATGTCATAGCTGAAGTAGATGGTAAAAGTAACGATCCAAAGAAATATATGGGCCCTATTGGTTAAAAAGCTTCGGCAAGTGATTTGCATAATTTACCAATAGTTGATTTTGTTCCAATTCATTCAGAAATTGATTCCTGCGTAAACTCTAATATTTTATCTGATCTTAGTACAGATCAACGTAAACTTTACGAATACTGTATCGGTATATCTAAAGGCTTCATATCTCCAAAATACTCAATAAAAAAACCAGGACCTGTTTACCATGCCAGATGGTTAACTCTAACTTAAAGAATAATGATGGTTTATGCAAGAGTGAAGAATCCTACAGATGAGTTGTGTACAATTACAAAGTATATAGTCCAAGTAAATTACCCCATGTGGTTTGCCCATAAATGGTCTGGTCTTTATAGAGATGCTCCTAGAATTCTTCATAAGACAATAGAGCTTGTTAAAAATAAGGCAGAAAATATACAACAAATTGTTTTTCAAAATCTTCAAGGAAACTCTTATTGCTGTCTTCATGAAAACTTTTTATATTCTATGCTGCAAGATGATAAAAAAGATATAAGGGCTCAAGCTATTAAGCAAGTTTTTCACATAAAGCAATCAAGAGACGTAAATCCTGAAGTCAGACCAAAAATCAAAGCAAAATTAATTTTCCCTATTAACTTTAACGCTTATACATGGAGTAGTTTAGTTGATGTTTCTTTAATTGAGTTTAAACCTCCAACTTCTATCCTAATTTTATCATTTAAGTAAGAGAATGCTTTGCAAACTTCTAAAAAACCTATTCTTACAGATATACCGAACAATTCACAGTCAGTGGAAAGGTCTGTGAAGCTTGTGTCAGAGGCAACAAAGATAGTTTATGGTCAAGTAAAGAGACGTAATTTTATTCTAAATAAAAACCAAAGCAGAGCAGAAAATAAATGTAATTCATCTAAAACTGATTACTTTATACTTTTTTCTTGAGAAAATGTTTTCTTTTTCAATTTAATTTGGTTCACGTATCTAAGTCCAAAGGCATTCTTGATTTGACTACTGTCAAGAATAACTTTTTTTAAATGATAAATCTCTCTCAACCTTTAACTTTGAAATCACCCATGTGCAAAAAAACGTGTTTAACGCGGTAATTTCAGAAATAAATAAGGGCTAAGGCAGCCAGAAACAAAATTTGAATAAAAAAATAAAGTTTTAGGGGGGGACTCGTGCCCCTCAGCCCCCTGTATATATATATATATATATATATATATATATATATATATATATATATATATATATATATATATATATATATATATATATATATATATATATATATATATTATATATATATATATATATATATATATATATATATATATTTATATATTAGGTATATGACAAAGAAACCCTCCTCAAAATTTTAATTTTCCTGATGTTGGATTTGATGAACTTTTACCAATAGATCACTGTTTTGAGGTTTATTTGATTGGATCACAAAAAAACCTCTTGCACCTAGCACCTCACCACTTTTAAATTTTTCAATTTTTCACTTGATTTTGTTCCCAGTTCTTACTTCCTTATGCTTGACTTTGATTTTTAAAACTGTAAATATATAATATTGTATATTGTATAGTTGCTCATATCATTCAAACAATTTATGTTTATTTGCAGTATTAATTTGTAAGATCTGCTGTTTAGTGCTTTTTTTTGATAGCGATAGTGAGGATTCTGAGGAAGGAAGCAGCAGTGTTGACTCGGAGGCAGTTCTAGGAGATTCTTCCAGAAAGCGTGCAACACGCCAGTCAACTAAGTCTGTTGCCAACCTAGTCACTCTTTGTCAACCATAAAAACGTCACGGGTGCTTCAAAGTCTGGCTGAGGATGGAGTTTGTGTCCCAAAACCATCACAGTCTGGAGTCTGGCGTCGAACAATCAGAGATGCAGAATAAGTTAAGAACCGCCTTATGGAACTGATCTCTGAAGAGAAATTTTCTTTGCATTTTGATGGTAAGAAAATTGACAAGACTGAGTACCAAGTTGTGTGGTTGAAAAATGACAAAAGAACATTAAAACTTGGCATTTTGGTTTGTGACAGTGGATCCTCTGCAAACATATATAAAGCACTACAGGACCTTCTTGATGATTACAATGCATGGAACAGTATTCAGATGATCATCTCTGATACAACAGCTGCAAATACTGGTGGCAAGAATGGAGTTGTAGCCAAGCTTCAGAAAACATTTCAAGACAAGGGATTCGATGAACCTCAATACATCGGCTGCCAACACCACATTCTTGATCTTGTTCTACGACATGTGTTGGACTTCCTTTTCCCTATACAGTCATATTAACATTAACTACAAATTTACAGTCACATTAACATTAACTACTGTCGCCTAACATTAATTACAAATTTATTGATGAGATTATGGAGCATTATGATGACTTAAAAAATGCCTACAAGGGCACAGCAGTGGTAGCAGAGTATGAGAACCTTTGCTGGAGAGATGACTTTAAATTTCTTTTTCAGCCTTGTGAAGCATACAAGTTTTAAAAAAATGAGGAAAAATGGCCTCGTATCAAATGGCACAAGCTGCCATCACTGCTCAGTGCCAGGTGGAACTTAAGTGGCATTTTTGCGCTTATTGGATTTTTCATTCTTCCAAACTAGCGAGAACAGCTGAGGATAACTTGCGATTTCGAGGCGACAGCAGGTCTTCATAAGAGGCGGCTTATGAAAACCTGCTGTCAGCAATATCCCAACTTAAGTGTTCCAAAGCTGTAAAATGCTTCTCTATCCACTGGAAGAAGGAACCGTCAGTGCTTGATGTGCCTCGATCCAACATAGTAGCCGAGAGAGCTGTAAAGTTGATGGAGGATATTCGTTCTTCTGGTAGAACAAACAAATATCTTTACTGTAAATTTATTAATACTAATACACAAATCTGAAAGATTATTAACATCACTACAAATGCTGTAGGACAGTGTAGGTACTCATTCTCATGTATTTCTAATGTGTATTGTATATAAAGCTGACATATTATAATTAATAGCCTTTGGGCCGCTATGTGTTGTATGGTTAAATATGAAACTGTCTTAGGTCAGGAGGTTTTTTCACGGTATGGTGAAATCAATGTCATTTCTGTGATTTATAGGCAAAAGTTTATCATTTAGAACCCCAGGCTAATTGATTTAAAATTTATCATATACCTAATATACATATACATATGTATACATACATATATATATATACATGTATATATATATATATATATATATATATATAAAAGAGAGTGAGAGAGAGAGAGAGAGAGAGAGAGAGAGAGAGAGAGAGAGAGAGAGAGAGAGAAAGATAGATATATAGATATATTGATAGATAGATAGAAATTATTTAACTTTAAAATTTTTATATTTATAAAGCAGACAAAAGTTAAATGTTTATTTATTTGTAATTGTTATTATAATAATATAAAAATTATTACTATTAATTAAAATATATAAATCATTGACTCAAAACATAGGTTTATAACCGGAAATGCAAAACCAGAAACAGTATTTGCAAAACTTTTAATATCTACGTTTTGTCAAAAGAAAACTTGTTCACCAAACGGATAGAATTTAAAAAAATAAAACATCTGTATATACCAAACTTTTTGTAATAAAATGTTATCTTCAGTATCGCAGCGAATTAAAATTTTATATTTACTTTATATTTAACCTTTGAAACATAATTTTTTGAAGAAGTAAAGAAAAAAAAATTATTTCAAAACAAAAACTTCTAAGAAACTTAAGTAAGAAGAAATTTGAAACATGTCGTATTTGAAATATTCAATTATGTTTTATTAAAGAAATCTGTTTAATTAACTAAATAATTTATGCTAATTTTCAAGTATTGATGGCGTGTTCAAGTTTTTATAAAAAAATTTTCGAATAGGTACTTTTGTTTAAAACAGACTTATTTCAAAAGTCAGTTTTAAACAAAAGTACCTGATTTCAAGAGGCTTTTCTTCCGGAAAGCATCTTGAAATAAGTTAGTTAAAGATGCGAAGTCTTTTCTCGTCTTGTCATTCGACAAAAATCCCTACTAAAAACTTTACTTAATGTTGATAAGCTATATTCAAACAGCAAACACAGCAACTCCTGAAAAAGACATCTTTAATGCATCAAGTGTTTACTGTAAAAAGCTTATATCATATATATTAAAAGCACTTTTGCAATTAGATTTTGGAATCAATACAAAACTTTTTTGGAATCAATACAAAAATTTTTTTTATATAATATTCTAAATCTTTTTTTTCTTCATAAATTTTAAATTTCAATATTTTTTATTTCAGTTTCTTAAATTTAAATAAAACATCTGCTTCTTCTTCTTCTGCTTCTTTATCAAGTTCTTCACATTCATTGGTCCATTCTTCACATTCATCAGTCAAGTTCTTCACATTCATTGGTCCTGATGCAAAGATTAATATCAAAAAAAAAAAAAAAAAAAGTAAAATAAAAATAAAGTTTTGTATTTAAACAAGAATTAATAACAAAAGTGCCAATTTATCTTCGCTAGTAAAAATAACCACTTAAAAAAGAGATGATACTTATGCAGAATACATTTTTAAAGCAAAGAAACCATTCAGTTTCAATTAGAAAGCAATTGATGTTTTATGTAGCAGATAAAATCTAAAAGCTTTTATCATTTACTTGATTGCAACACTTAGGCTTTTGAATAAAAAAAGATTATAGTTTTTTAGTTGTAGTTAACAAAGTTTTACCCCAAAGTTGCTCTAAAAACACAAACTCGCCCTAAAGTTGCTCAATCAAACTACTGTACTCAAACCTAAATTTTTTTATAGGTGCAAACCCTAAGTTTTCAAAAATTCAAAAAAGTTTGATTTTTGTACGCTTTATGCAAACTTTTTTATCACTATTAAGTGTTAATTTTTTATTGAAAATACATTTATTCCCCAAAACTTCAAGGTAACTAATAAACTGTTATATATCTATATAAATTTAGTATCTATGACAATATGTCATTTTAAATTTATTTTTATATATTCGTTATTATATTATATATGTTAATGAGTTAATTAATTATTTTGTTTAGAAATATTTGTTTAAAAATGAGGTATTTAACAAAAAAACATTTATTTATAAGTTATTTAACTTAAAGAGGTGCAAATTCCAAACTTTATGGTTAACTTTGTGTGCAATAATTAAGCAAAATAATTTCAAACTTATAAAAATGAGGTATATACTATGATTGTATATAGACTGGAGAATTATAATCAATTACTTGCGATTAAAAAAATATATTTAAGAATAAAGCACCAAACTACGTAGCTTGTTCATGGGTTTTTTAATTACATTGATTAACAATTTATCATTAATGTAAATATACAATTGAAAATAAATATAAAATAACAATTGATAGCTACTGTAAATAAACAAATAGTATAAAAAAGTAATGCATTATTTTTTATTATAAAACAAGCACTGCAACAGAAAAGTAAACGCTGCTATATGGTTGTTTGATGAGCAACTGAAATTCAAAATGGGTTTACACACATTAACAAAAGTATTTTATTGTTCATCATCTTATTTTCATATCTACTTATAGAACCTATTTTGTAACTATTTGCAACTACGACAATCGTACTCAATTCAATTAAAGTCACTTTTTTCACCGTTCGTAAACATATTTTTTAACGAATATAATCTCAAAATATTTTATAAAAATTAATAACATTTATTAGTAAAAAAGATAACTTTAAAATGTTCATTATATTCAGAGTTGATAATATGGCTGTTTTGATTAATATTAACGCAGAGTTAATAATATAAAAACCAATACTTTTATTTAAAATTTGACCTTTAAATTAATATTAATAATTGTTTTAAAGAAGCATTTTATCAAGAAGTACTTACTCACGAAGTATTTAACAATGAGGTTTAACAATTGAAATGATGTATTTAATAATTTACTATTATTATAGTAATAAAAAAAAATAGTTTTCTGATATTAACAAATGATTATGTTATAAATTTTGATTACAGTATAATATTTGATAAAGAGGTAATTCTAAAACATACAAATCGAAAGTGTTTTAACTATTTAAAACATAAAATCCGTTAAAAACTTAATAAAGAAAAAAATAAGGATTTAGCTACATAAAGCAAAACCATTTGAGAATTTTTTATTTGTTCACATTGTTAAATATTGTACAGTACATTGTTATACATTATACAGTACATTGTTATACTGCATTATACTATTTTAAAAAATTTCTGTTTTCATTAAAAAACAAACTACTTTGTAACAATAATAATTTCCTGTTGATGCCATCTGATACTTAAACATACTAATGATTCTTGCATTCTTTTGTAACCCATTAAATCCTCTTACCTAAGATTACAGATATGACTCTTTGCAAATTAACTTTGAATACAAAAAGTTTTGCAAGCGCGTAACAAAAACTTTTACAAAACGTTTTCATTTGAATACAAAAACATTTTGCAAGCCCGTAAACCATAACTTTTATAAAACGTAATCATTAAGATGGTCCGCCACCAATTATTCAAAAATGATAAAACTTAAAAAAAAAAAAACGATAAGTTTTATATCAATAAATATTACATTAACCTAGAAAGCTATTTTATACCTCATTTTACTTACGATTACTTTGCCTCGAGTTTATCGAAAAACATTCATTTTAAATGGGTCTATTTAAAACACGATAACCTGAAATACATCAACACAAAATCTATGAAATTTTTTACCTTTGTTCTAGACATGTAAGGTATGGTATCGACATTTGGATTTTAAAATTTTTAAAGTACATAAAAAATTATATCAACTTTTTTTACATCAATTAAAAAAAAAAATTTTTTCAGACCTTAAAAGTAAAAAAAGAAAGATTGGAGCAGAATTTAAAAATTTCGAATATCATTACCTAGATACATGTATAATAAACATGAACATTTGAAGTGATTTGCATTTCTGCTTCTCAAGATATCATGTTTACAATTAGACAATGTTTCTCAAAATTTGAAAACGGAGAAAAACGCAATAGAAGTTAAAATTTTCTCGTCATGCCAATATAAACTTTTTTAGTTAATTTATCAAAAAATTAAAAAAAAATGGCAATAAGTTTTTATATTAATAATCTACAATAAATTGTCTATCAAATATGCGAAATATCAAAAATTCACTTTTTTTTTCAATTTTTAGAAAATATTTGGTATTGTACCGCCTTAAGCAAAAGTAAACTATAAACAATCAAACAAAGTAAACTATATCTGATTAAAAAAGATAAGGAAACAACATTTAACATCTGCTTTGGTTCTCAATAAAAACAAGACCTAAAAATGTAAATGGTTTTTTATTATAAAGATTGGAAGTAAACGTGATAAAAACCGTTAAGTTTGTTACAAGAAACATTCTGTTAATTTTCATGAAACAATTTGTAGTTTTTAAAAGTGTAAAGGTAATATTTGTGAGCAAAAAAGTTTTTTATATGATGCTACTATAATAAAGTAAATACCTTTATATATATTTATACAGGTCAAGTCACTTAGAATTTTAGGAAATTGTTGCAGTTTATAGTACCACGCCCTCTATTATTATCCCCCGTTAAAATAATCTCTATTTTTTTCTAATTAATCAAAATTGATAATAATAAGTTTATGTAAATAGTTTAACAATTAATATTATTTGAACCATTTTTTTTTTCTTTTTGTTAATTTGCAAAAGTTAAATAGTTATTTAATATTACAGTCATATGATGAACCGTACCGGTTGAATAATGAACCACCTTGGTAGAAAATATGCTAACGACTAGATAGAAATATTTGTAACATAAGAGAGAGCAATTTGGTCCGAAGGACTGCAAATCCCATAAGCAAGTTACTTGTTAGTAACAGCTCAAACCAATAAAAACAATTTAAAAACAAGTGTTCAGTTATTTGATGAAGCAGATTTCTAGCCACATTATATTGGCTTTAAGTATGCAAAATAAGAGACGATTTAACCACTAAAATTAAAACGTTGTTAAACACCCAATACCGATAATGCTGTTAAACACTAACAACTTACTAAGGTTGGTTCACATTAAATAACTTGCCTAGGGTGCCCAGAATAGTCTTTTTACGCAAAAAAGTAAGTATAATAAATTGTTGCGCTCCTACGAAAAAAAGAGTATTCCGGTCACCCAAAACCTGCCATAGCAAATTTTTAAGAGGTTTTTCGCCAAAACTATATACTGTTTAATTTTAGTTTTTTAAGTCTTTCCAATAAATTAACATAAAATAGAAACCGTTAAAATACCTTTTTACATTATTTTGCTTTTTCCTTAAACTGTAAAACGAGTTGGTCCTTAACTGTATTTGGTCGCAATTTTTGAGGGTATTTTGTTCCAGTTCTAAAACCATGTAGAGTGTGTTTTACATAAAGTTTTTTTTTTGTTCAATTTAGAGGCTACTGTCTCTGAATTAAGTCGTATTTGCGCTTATCTTTTGCAAATATAATAATTATAATGGGAGAAAATCATATACGAATTTGACAAATACGACAAATTTAGACAAATAAATCTTTACGTCATTTTAATTATCTATGTCTTATAGCTCGTTTATATAAAAATAGCTTGTGCGAGTTTATAAAAAATGAATTATATAAAAATAAATAATATTAAAATAACTTCAATAAACAATCTCTACAAAAAAACCTCTACAAAACAACCTCTACAAAACTTATATAACAAACAACTTCTACAAAAAACTCGGTGTCGTGTTATCAATATCTAATGCACTATATTCAGTGCCGTAGGAAGGTTTTTAAATGTTTAAAATAACCAACTTTTAAACAAAAAGAATATTGAAAATTTATATGTATGACGAAAATATTCTTCACAAGAAAAACTACTGTGATAGGAGAATGGGAACAAGAATCCCTAAAATCTGAGCCCCCCCCCCCTACCCTAAACGTGAGGGCAATGAGTTGAATTATTTATTTTTCATATATATAAATTAGTTATGTATTCATTGACAGATTTTAGATTTTATACTTAAATTATTTAGTGTTTAGTTTTTATGACCATGTAAAGAATAACCCCCCCCTCAATTTGAGGGGGCCACAAACTTTACATGGTCATAAAAACTGAACAGTGCATAATTTAAACATAAAATTTGAAATCTGTCAATGAATACATATCTACTTTATATTAATGAAAAAAATAAATAATTCAACTCATTGCCCTCACGTTTAGGGTAGGGGGCTAAGATTTTAAGGTTTCTTGTTCCCATTCTCCTATCACATTTTTTTTTTTTTTTTTGTGAAGAATATTTTCGTCATACATATGAACGTAAAAAAATTTGCAATATTTTTGTTTAAAAGTTGATTATTTCAAACATTTAAAAACCTTCCTACTATTTATTATTAATATATTTGAATGCAAAGTCTCGTGATAATATATAAAATTATAAATTTTCATAATCACTTCAAAGTGAAAAGAATATACGCATGTTAGTAAAAAAGAAAAGAAAAACCGAAAAGAAAAATTGAAAAAGTTGTGTGTTTATTTTAAGCTATTTTAAGTTCTCTTTTTTTATTAATAATTTTTCTAATTTGATTTTCATATTTGTTTTGTAATTCGAAAAGTCGAGGAAATGCTTTTTTATAGGTTCTTGTTATATATTGTTGTTTGTTACTTAAGTACTAAATGCGATGTTCAATAAGTTTCCTATCAATCCGGGTTTGTTATTAAAATATTATGATGTTTTTCATGAGCCTCTTAAGTCTGGTACCTAAAGCTACATAGTTTGCTTGTTCTTAGTTCCATATGTGTGATTCTCTGATAAAGAATTTGTTTGATCACGAGGTTAGTTTTTGAATTTTAATTTGTGCTGAGCTTTCTTTTTGTTCGCGTTTGTTTTAGGATACGATTTATTCGCCTTATTAGTAGATTTTGCTCAGAACTATCAAGATTAAATATTTTTAATGTTGGAAATTTTAAGTAACACTAGATATACTTGTTGAAAACAATCTTAGATTAAACAAAAATTCACTTATTACGCGGTTAAATCTGCTTAACTGCATGTTAAATAAATTTATTATGCAGTTAAATAGATTTAACTGCTCTATGCTCTATATTTAACTGCTCTACGTATAATATTTGGGGCAATTGGGGCAATTGGGGCATTAAAACATAAACTTCTACTACTTACCAAACAATTTTAATTTGTTGCTCGCTGTTTTAATTTTAATACAACGTTTTTTTTTTTTAATGTCTATATGGAGCTATGGAGCCATCGGTTAAATGCAGATTTTATAGTTAGTTAAAAAGCTACTATGTGTATCTATTGACATATCGTAATAAAAATATTTACTATAAAGCTGCGATATGTAGCTATTGTCATATCCGTACAAATTAACAAAATTTTAATGTTAAAAATTAAATTATATTTTTCAATAACTTTTAAAAGGTTAAAAATAACATCAGACATTGATGTGAGAAATTTTTTAAGTGTTTTAACTTTAATATGTCTGTATTTGAAAGATCAAATAAGCATCCAAAGTGCTTAAAAACTTAACTGTGTTTTATAGTCTTTACTAGCATATTCAGTTGAGGCAGAAAAATGCTTTGATGCTATGGGACATACTGTAATCAAGTAGAGAACGCAATTAAGTGATAAAATGATTATTGCATGATGCAATCTAACTTGCATGCAATACATGATGCAATCTAACCCGAAAAGCTAGGTTATGTTACTTTTTTTAGACTCTTTACAATACTATCAAACTAAAATGAATATGTTTATTGTTTGGAAATTAAGTAATTTTTTGCATTATGAAATCGGCTAATATTTCAACTGATTTAGAACTCTAAGATATTTATCGTTTGAAACAAGACTTGGTTTTCGATCATTTTTTAGACCATACATTATATTATTTAAACTCACATAATTTTATGGTCTTTTCCAACTTTATTTACAGGTACTTAAATTGACTTATAAACAAGTTTAAATACGATTTATCTGATATGGTTAAAGCATTTTGCTCTAATTACTGTATATCTTTTATATAAATTAGTCAATTAGTAATTATTAATCCAAAAGTAGTAGTAAGATTCTAGTTATATTTGCATGTTCGTCGTTTTATAATTCAAATTTTTTAAGTCTAAAGAATATTTTATATTCATATGTATCTCCATTGTTATTGAGACGTAATAACGATTTTCTTGCAGAAGTTGTAAAAAGGTTATGCCTGAAATCTTGTATCTTAGCTAAAAATTATTTTTTTGATAAAACATTTTAGGTTATTGTGCTTTATTGTTGTAAGAAAAAAATTAATTTTAAAAATACCGAAATGCATTAAAAGTACCATAATGCATCAGTAAGTTTGCGAAAAACAAAATTTGCGTATTTTCTTACGCGATACAACGATAAAAGATTTATCTTGAACTATTGCTAGTTTGCTTTATTTATAAAAAGTATTTATATTTTTAAGACAGTATTTTTTATCCTCTTTTAGAATCTGGTTTTAAAAAAATATCTGGAATTGAATATTTTGAATAGTATTAATTTCAGTAATATAACTTTTGTGGGCCATATCGGGACAAGAAGCTATTTATGTAATTGAATATATTACTACCTTGTGGTGAAGCTGTTTACAGTTTAATGATTTTGTTTTTAATCTAAAATATTATTTTTCTTATTTACAAAAGCATTCTTAGTAATAATTAGTTAATAAAATAAAGTTCTTATTTTTATAACTTAACTTCGATTATTAATAGTGCTTAAAGTATACAAAGAAGGAAAGAAATGATTTAAGAAAGATCAATCATCCAAAATGGGATGAAATGCAGTTTTATATGCGAGTAAAAAGGAACTTAAAACTAGAAAAGCTGTTGATACAAATGGCTTATTTGAGTTTGCTCTACATTGGCATATTGCTAATAACCCAGCTCATCAAAAATGTTGCCAATTAGTTTCAGGATATTTTTTGCGTGATTTATGTGATCCATAAAATTTTTTTGTTTATTTTCAAATTTTATAATATATAGGTTAGAGTTTAATGTCGGAACATATTTAGACGATAAATAGCGTTCATTTTTCATCATTTTTAAAGCATTACATGAAAGGATAACCCGCTGTTTTTTAACTGTCCCGTTTTGCCCCACCCTCTTGCAAAATGTAAAAGTTTTGCTTGTCTAGAGTTTCGTTACTTTGGTTGTTGTAACTTATTTAAGAAACTTTTTTTTATTTTTTCATTTTCTTATATTAATGAATTTTAGGAAATTTATAAAAAGCAGTGTTAACGATGATTAGTTTATCCGCAACTAGCATTTGTTTCTTAAGTGTCTCTAAATGCCCCACTCTACCCTTATACTTCTTTTAATAGTTGTTCATTCATGTTTAGCTTTAACAAAAAGTTTGGTTTTTTTAATTGGCTTTACTTTATAATCATTTTTTTTTAATAAAATTTTTTTGAAAAACCTCAAGATGTACTTAGATTTTTCCATTTAAAACAATAATTAAAAAAATCTTTATCAGTAAAACTGCTCTACTTTGAAATTTAAATGTTTAACGTCGAGATTATAGAGACTTTTGAATTATAAAAAGTTATTCAAAACCTTTAGTCAAAGTAATAAATAGAAATGAAAGAGATAAGCAAATAGACCTTCTGAAGCATAACTTCCATTTTGATTATTTTATAATTTTTTTTTAAAGTTATTTAGGTGGTCTAAAAAGTCCTAACGATCTTATCACAAAACACCACTAAATAGCATTTAAACCAGGTAAATCACACCTTCCTCCTGACCAATGTTGCATATTTGGCAATACTTACTTCTTTCTCATACAACAGAGAATTCTTACACGAGAGAAAATATTTGTCACTGCTAATGACTTTATAAGAAATCGTTGGAGCCTAATCACTGGTATAAAAAACTATATTTAATATTATAGTATCTATTTATTTTATAATTTAAACAAATTTCTGGTTCAAGTTTTTGAAACAACGCAAAAATAACGTTTTGTTGGTTATTCTACTGTCTAAAAGAATAAACAATGTACTATTATATAAACAGAGTCGCTAGAGAAAAATTAATATATTTCTTTTTGTATTTGCCGATCCCCATCTGGTACTTTATTTTATAATAAAAAGTGCTTAAATGACGATCATTAAACTCTAAAATAAAAACTGTATTTTGATATTTATATTTATTTTTTTCTTACCTTTTACCGTTTAGAACTTTTTTTTACTTTTTACAGTTTCGATTATTATTATTATTTATACTTTACTTTTGTAACATAAAGTTTGCCGTTATATAATTAATATAAGGAACATAAACATAAAAATAAAAAGTCACATATTTACAATAGAAATAATAAATATAAAACCATATTTTAATGAAAAAATATTTTAAAGAAAAAATCTAGAAAAAGTCTTCTAAAGATATTTTTTCAGACTTTTTGTTAAAAATAACGTCACTTTTTGTTGAAAATAACGTCACTTTTTGTTGAAAATAACGTCACTTTTTTTCTTCTTAAAAACTGTTAGCCGGGTATTGTGGAAAATTTTTTTTTAATTTTCTTTGCTATTGTTTTTTTTATTTGTAGCAGTATAACAATCTTTGTTATTATAAATACAATATTTTGTTTTTGCTAACAATAATGTGGCATTTAAATAAAGCGTTTAAATAAACTGTAAAATATTATGTAAAAATATTATTTTATCCAGGTTATTATTACTTTATTGATTTATATTAATATTACTTTATTGATTTATATTAATATTAATTTATTGATTTATATTAATATTACTTTATTTATATTAATCTTACTTTATTGAGATTAATATTACTAGTGCTTTTTGCTCCTTTTAAAATAAAAAAACATTTTTTTCTTTTTATCATTGAGAGCTTTCTTTATTTTGAATAGATGTAGCAATATCTTCAGCTACATTACCAACAATAATTTATATTGAAATAAACAACACCTATTCATAAGTTTGTAAGGTTCCAAATTTTTAATTTTTGGGTACTTATTGTTTTAATTTAATTCATTTTATGTAAAATCCATAATAATCAAATTTTGTTGCATACTCAGACAACTCAAGTTTTGCACAAAATAGTTTTTTAGCTTTTTACTTTAAATTTTGCAAATCTAAGATATTTTGGTCCATTTTTTGTTGAGTTTACAAATATATTTCAAGTTGAAATTTAACTCTGTTGCTGTGAATTAATAAAATACTTTTTTACATAGTTTTATTTGATTTGCTTTTTTCTTTTATCTATCCACTCCTAACTCCTTACCCCCTCAGATAAAGAAAAACTAACTCCAATTTATTAAATTAACTTACCATTTCTACGATATATTATTAATGCAGTTTTAACTTAGGAAAGAAACTTAATAGAGGAGAGTCTGATGACAAGCGAAGGTCAGAAACACGCACACACACACAAAAATGGAACAAGTAAAGAAGACTGGGGGTTGTCTAGAAAGCTGATCGGAAATATGGATATTTCCGATCAGCTTTCTATGATATCGCAAAATCAAAGGTTTTTGGTATTAACGCTTGTTTGTTTTCAGACACCGTTAAAAGTATGCAAGATGACATTTAGAGCTAAACCATTCAGTATGAAGAACATTGAAGTCACTATAAGTAATTAGCATTTCTGGGATGGTAAAAAAAAAAGCTAGATCAATTGCATTAAAAAGAACATTATAAATGAAATGGTTTTGGAAGAGAGCTAAAGAAAATACAAACTTAGAAAAAAGTGATAGATAAATGATAATATGATAGAGAAAGCAAAAAGTTTCTTAATAATAAAGATAGAGGGGAAAAGATTGGGGTAAACATCTCCTGACCAATTATTTTGAAAAATGTTTATCTTTGTTTAGCGTTGCTGTTCTCCAAGTTTGCTTATCAGCCCTAGTAACCTGCAGTTAATGCCCCATCATTCTTAAGTAACATCAAGTTTTGCATTTCTATCTATTGCGCATTACAAAATATTTGTATTTCTAGCTTTGCAACGCAACACTTTTAATATGTGAAAACATTTTTTTACAGATTTTGAACTCCTTCCCAATATTGTTTTTAATCTACTAATTATTAATGATTATCTGATTATCATAATCAGTAAAACAGGTGAAATGAGAGACTTCTAGAGCACTGGTGAACGTAAAATAGAAGGTTGATTTTTTAAGTTTCCATTAGTAGGTTTAGGAAATATACTCGTGTCATGCCAAGCTCTTGTTATGATTAAACAAAGTTTTTTTTTTTTTTATTTCAACGAGGTTAAGTTCAATCAGTGATCGCAGAAACAAAACACTAATTAAGTAGTTAAATTAAGTTTTAGGATTAGATGAAAAACGAATTGGCCGATTATTATATATATATATATATATATATATATATATATATATATATATATATATATATATATATATATATATATATATATATATATATATATATATATATTGGTGTGATAATGCAAATACAAAACAAAAGTTTTACATTTTGGTGTAAATGAGGTCACGGGTATTAGAGTCAAGATTAACATTTACTATTTTATTGTAATGCTTCCTTTTTTATATTTTAATTAAATTATTAAATTGAACCTTATTAAGTTATTAAATTATTATGCTATTGCTTTATCATTACCTCCTAATAAATCCAAAATTGTGACAAAAAATTTATATTTGGTCAAGACAAAAGTATCATAGGAAAATTTCCTGTTTTTTACTGTTGATGCAGAAAAACCAACTAATATACGACCTTCTATTTTGCTTAAACCAAAAAAAGTAGAATGCTAGTTCAAAAAACATAAATTATATTGAATAGACAAACTTAGCTAAACTATTTTAATTGTTAGCTATAAATTTTAAGTAAGTAAATCTGGCGCTAGATAAACATTTTTGAGTTGGCTAGATTGAAGTCTCAAGTAAAATATATTAAACTTTGTATACTTAATTGTGGCTTCTTTTAAATAATATCTGCGTATGAGTTAATTTACAGCAACAATTTTGTAATCAAAATATTTGACTATTTAATCATCACGGTGCATATGAACATGCTCAAAGACATTACAATACATCCTCTGAAATTTTTTTTTATATATTTATCATCAGAAGACTCTTCCTTGTTCCAAAAATTGAAAAAACAACTTTTTCTCACGGGGGCCTGGGAAGAAATCACGTATTTTGGCGAGTGCCCAGTATTTTTGTTGTTGAAGATAAGTAACTAAGGGCATGTGGCATACTTCAAGTTTCTAGTATTGTGATACTGGTATCAAATGAGAATGACTTGCATAAGGTTTAGAGAATTTAAGCTAAAATAACCCGTACTGACCCCTAATTACCCCTTTCCTAGACTACGTCTCCTAAAATCATAAACATTTTTTTCAAGGTTTATTTGGAATTAAATCAAAATTTATCGAAAAATTTTATATTTTATCAAAAAATCTCTTTTTGTTTAAGATTTATGGCCATAAGAAGTTCAAAATTCTGCCCCCTATTTACCCCCTAAAATAACTTTAAATGATCGTAACTTTTAACAAAAAACTTTTTATTTGATAAAATTTAACATCTATCGATGAATTTCAATCTAGTTTAATATAACAAAAAAAATTTTCAAAAACTTCATTTAGAAATCATACCGTAGGGTTGAGGGTGGAGGTGGTTAGGGATCGGACAATCTTTTTAAACACCACAAACGCCCGCAAGCATGTGTTTTGAAACTCAAAAAAAAAAAACAATCAAGATAAGGCCTCGAACATTATAAGCATCATGTTTGCTCACATACCAGTTTATTTTTATCAAACAAAAACATTAACAAACTTTTTTTAATATGAATAAACAACTTATACAAATTTCTACTTGGTTTAAATGCAATAAACTAACCTTGATTATTGACAAAACAAAGCGGGTCCTTTTCCAGTCCTCAGCAAAAAAGCGTTTTTTACCTAATAATTTACCAAAACTTTATATTGACAAATTAGAAATAAAAAAAGATTCTGTTTTAAAATTCCAAGGTATTTATCTTGACGAAAATATGACATGGAAAACTCAAATTGATTATATATCAACAAAAGTTGCAAAATGTATTAAAATCCTCTAAATGGCCAGAAATTATTTAAATATAAATAATTTAAAACAACTATACTACTCATTTATTCATAGCTATATAAACGATGCAAATATTGCCTGGGGAAATACAGGTAAAAGTAAGTTGCAACGTCTTTACCGTCATCAGAAACATGCAATGCGAATAATATATTTTTGAAATTGTTTTTCAAACACAAAATATTTATTCAAAGATATGTATGTATTAAACGTTTATGATCTTAACTTGTATAATACTTTATGTTTTATTGTATGAACAACCCATTATTAAATATTTTTGAAGATCTATTTACCTATAAAGTAAAGAATAAATATAGTTTGCGAAATAATAACTATTTAAAGGAACCCTTTTGTCAAACAAAGTTTAATTAATTTTGCATAGATTATAGAGCACCTTATCTCTGGAATATAATTGTCCAGCCTAACTTAGATTTAGCTATCTCTTTTTCTGTTTTTAAAAACAAGTTAAAGAATATTATTTTTTCATCGGATAATATATTGAAAAATTTTTGAGATTTTATTTTAACCATTTATTTTTTCAAATGTTTTGGATTGCTAATTTATTACAAAGTACCTCTATTATTTTATATTAAGCGACAAGATCGAATATGATCTTCTTCCAGACTCCAAGTTTATATGTTTATATTACACAACATGTAAATAATGTAAACTAAAAAAATAAATTGCAAACTGAACTGTTAACGAAAAAAGACTATTCAAACCTTATCAAAACTATATTTTGGAAAGATTGTTCAGCTAATAACTCAGACCTTCCTATCATGCTTTGCTCAAAATGTAGAAAAACTTGCTGGGACTAACCTTTACTTCACTATGCGACCGTGTTATGAAGGTAAATTATACATATTTATATATAATGTGCTTTATTTAAAATTTAGCTACATTATTATGGCAATTATAGTTACTAGACATACTATAAAATTTAGACTTGATTACCAGAGTTATCAGAGGGAGAAAATGTGAATGTTTTACATGTGAAAATGGGCGCAAATTAAAAATGGAAAAAATATTGGCCCCTATGGTTCAATGTTTTTCGAGAAAACCTGTATATAAAAGATGCTTTAAATAAACCTGCAAAAAGACTTTATTGTCCAGATTGCTATGTTCAAGTGTCATAAGTAATTCTACATCCCTGTACGAAGTTAGAACGTCAAAAGAATTTGACGGCCATTATAAGATCAACATCTCGACACAATGCAAGAAAAAATTTTGTCCAGTCCTACCAACTGTTTGAGCACAAATAAATGACGGAACACTTTAGCTTTGAAAACTTCTGGTTCAAAGCAACTTGTTGTCTCAGTTGGAAAGACTGAGATTAAGAAATCTTTCTTTTCTTTGGATGAATAAAAAACTTCAACTTAAATTACATACCAAGTAAGATTTTAATGCTTAAAATTTTTTTTATAATTTAATTAAGAGTTCAAAGCCAATTTTGAAACAATTTTGTTATGACTTCCAAGTAATCGCAATATGATTGAAGTTGCACACTTTCTGACGAGTGAAGGATAAACGTCCATTTTTATCAATGAAAACAAAACGTCCATTGTTATAAGTGAAAACAAAACGTCCACTGTTGTAAGCAGTAAATGAAAACAAAGTAAGTAGTTTATTACTTTGAATTTTTTAGGTGACTAAAATACAATCTGTATCATTCAATTTGATTTTTTATGCATGTATAGAAAAAGATTCTCTTATGGTGTATTGCAATGACGTTGAAGAGTTTGTAGCAGTGATGCTTCATCACAGACATCAAGAAACAAATAATTTTGATATCAAATTATTGATAGCAAAATCATTTATTTGATAAAATAATTTTAAGGGATTTATTAAAGTTTCTTTATCAATTACCCTAAAACCAGAGTTAGAAAATAACAAAATCCCAAATAAGTTGAAAAAGTGTGACGTATATCTGTTCAAAGATTTCAAAGATTTAAGTGTACGCAAAATTATTATACTGGCCATTTCAACTTCATTCAACAAAAAAGACCATATTCTGCGGATAATTTTGGTTAAATTGAACTTTTCTTCCTTAGATTACACAGTATTTGAAAATTTAAAGGTTTTGCTTCAAATAGTTGGAAAACAAACTACACCATCAAAGCACCCTTGTCCGTTTTGTATGACCTTTTCTCAAAACATTCAAAAAGCTGATCATTATTCTTTAGAATCTTTGCGCAGATTATACGACCAATCGATATCTAATGGTGCAAAATTAAAAATTGCAAAATTGTACAAAATTTTGTTCAACCCCCTTTATTAACAAGGGAAGAAAACAAAAAAGAATAGAGTTCATATTTCCGGTGTACATATACTGTAAACAAAGTTTTTATAAGAGATTGAAAAAAGTTTGTCTGAAAACAAGGAGTGTTGGCTACCCTTTGTCAGCCAATACCTGCTTACAATAAACATCTGCAGAGCATCCTATCAAGGACAGCATTGTTTGGAAGACAATGCAACAAGTTGCTTAAAAACATAGACAGCTTTGAGTTGTTTTTTCAGGAGTCCAGTCTTAGAGATATTGCTGCCAAATACATAAAGATTCATAGAGATTTTTAAAAAATAGTCCATGGCTGTTTTGGAAAATCATTAAGCTCTACTTATATCAAAGATATATAGCAGTTCTCTGCGATCTATAGAAATCTAAAAGCTACAATTCCTTTAAAGGTACTCATGGTACCTTTAAAGGTACCATGAGTACCTTTTAACTGTAAAAGTGTTAAAAAGTACATTTTAACACTTTTAAAGTAGGTTTCAATATGCAGGTAGCTTGTAAAAATTACAATAATAACCTCCTACGAACAATTCTTTAACATATGATACGATGATAATTGTCATATATAATCATATCATATATCAATAAATTTTTTGATATATGATACGATGATATATGGCAAGCAAAATATAAATAATATTCTAACCTCATAGACCAGAATTTTTTTTTTACAGCAATAAATTAATTGTTACTAACCCTATTGGGCTCCTTATAGTCGACCCCTAGTGTATGGCTCCTAATAGAACTTATCAAAAAAAATTTTGTGTGTTATAATAAACTAAATCAAAATTCATCAACATAAGTTAAATTTTATCAAAAAAAATTTATCGTTTAATAATTAAGACTATTCAAAGTTGTTTCAGGGGGTAAATGAGCGGTATTTTAAACTTCTCATGATCATAAAGACGTAATTCCAGGGAGGGGGCAATTAGAGATTTCGACGGGGTTGGGTTAGCTCCAATTACCTAAACCTTTTGTAAATCATCCTTATTTGATACCAGTATCAACATATTAGAAATTTGAGTAAGCCAGATGGCTCTTAGTTACTTATCGTGAACAACAAAATAACTGGACCCTTGCCAAAAATACACGTATTCTCCCCAGAACCCCGTCAAAACAGTTGTTTTTTACATTTTTGGAACAAGCAAGAGTCTTCTGATGATAAACAACAACAAATTTCTGGGGATGCGTTGCAATCATGTTTTTTTTGCACCGTGTTATAGCGTGCTCGGCGTATGTATTTATTGGCGTAAGGAAATATTTTGTCGTGTTATTTTTTAAAATTTCATATGAACATACTTTATTAAAAGTAGAATAATTAGAATAATTAAAAGTAGAATAATTAGAATAATTAAACTTTAGTTCTTAGTTGTAGTTATTACTTCTAGTTAACACCGAAAAACTTCGTTATTTATCAAACACTAAATTCAAATTAAAAGTTTGTTGAAGCTTTTTTTTTCTACAGGGCCTGATTTAAAACTATATTTTTCATGTTTATACCAAACTTTATCAAAAATTAGTTTTTATTAGACACTCAATTTTTTTATAATTGAATAAGTACTTAAGTTAAAATAATGTGCAAACAAAAATAAAAGTCCATAATAAAACTACCGTTTGTCGAATGTGACATTCTAAAATTGTCGCAGTTTTACCAAGCAACCCTTGTAATCAAATATTAAAAGATTGAAACTTTTACTTATGTATCTATATCTAGACTAAGAAAATTATCAAATTAAAGAATTTTCCAAGAAGACGAACATCAGAAATTTGTATCAAACAATGCTAGTAATGATTCTAGTTATTTGCCCCTGCAGTCTCTGATTCACCAGCAGGATATTTGATCTGAACTACTCGTGATATGAAACTTTTAAATTCATAAAGTACTAGAATTATATATATATATATATATATATATATATATATATATATATATATATATATATATATATATATATATATATACATATATATATATATATATATATATAAATTTTTAAACATCTTTGCTTACAACAAGGCAGCCACTAATTAAAGTTGGAAGTTACTGAAAAAGAAAAGATGAATATTGTAGAGCAAGATAACGATTGACGGACAACTTAAAGGATTGAAAATTAAATGAATCAGGAAAACAAGATGAAGGAAGCAAATTCAAAAGAGCTGATGTTCGAGGAAAAAAACTAGACGAATAAGCGTTTTTGGAGCACTTAGGAACAGCCACAGAAAAAGGATGAGACTTAATTGAATAACGAGTAATACGAGAATGAACTTTAGTAGATGGCACAAGAGACGCTAGCTCTTTAGAGCAGTGCCCATTATAGTATTTGTAGAAAAGAGAAAAAGAAGCAACATTACGAAAATGTGATAATGGTTGGAGGTTGGCTGCAAGAGCAGGTCCAACTATGATTACAATGCGTTTTTGCATCTTGTCTAAAAGAGAAAGGCCATCGTTAGAAGATCCGCCCCAGATATGGTACAGTATTCCATACAAGGTCGGATTTGAGATTTATAGAGATAGAGAATAGAATCCGAAGTAAGAAAGTGATGAGCTCGATAAAGAGATGCAACCTTAGCAGATGTTAATTTTTCAACTGATTTGATATATGGTTTCCAACAGAGATTGGAAGTAAGAGTTAATCCTAGAAGATGAAGAGTAGATGACTCATCGAGTACATCACCGTTCATAAATATAGGAAGATCTAAATTATTGCGATAACGATTGGCTGAAAAAAATTGAGTTTTATCTGTATTGAAGTTCACCAGCCACTGTGAGTCCCATGCTGTAGCTGAAGTGATATCCATTTCAAGCTCAAATGCCCCCTCCAAGCAATCATGAGTGTTGGTTTCTTATCACGACAAGAATAAATAGTAGTATCATCAGCAAACAATTTCACCTTAGATGTGAGAATATCTGGAAGATCGTTGATATAAATTAAAAAGAGTATAGGGCCAAGGATAGAACCTTGAGGAACCATTGAAGTTACAGAATAAGAAGAAGAGTGCTGTCCATCAAGGACAACTTTTATGCTACGATTGGAAATGAAGGATTCAATAATCTTAAAGATGTTGCCAGATACACCATAAGAAGAAAGCTTACGGAGAAGATCAGCATGCCAAACTTTATCAAAACCTTTTGAAATGTCAAGAGCAATGACCTTAACCTCTCCACCTTTATCTAATGCACGATAAAACTTATCAGTTATTACTGTTAGCAAATCAGCTGTAGAACAAGAAGATCGAAATCCATATTGATGGTCAGAAAGTAAGTTATTAGATTCAAGATGAGAGATTAAGTGTTTGTTAATTAAAGATTTAAAAATATTATGATAGGAAGAAGACTAATGGGTCGGTAGTTAGACGAACCAGATCGCTCTCCAGAATTTTTAAAGATAGGGATAATAAATCCCGCTTTCCAGCAGGCTGGAAATCAAGACTCTGATAAGCACTTGTTGAATAGTTTTGAGAGTATAGACGACAGCTCCGGAGAACACTTCTGCAAGACAATAACAGGTATGTTGTCCGGGCCACAAGCTTTAGAAGAGTCTAGGCACGAAATCACTTTAGATACAGAAGCTGGAGTGATACGAATGTCAAGCAATGGATCAACCTGTTTGTTGGCAATATCAGGTAGAACGCAACTAGTGGAATCAAGAGATGATATTGATGAAAAGTTTTAAGCAAATAATTCAGCTTTGGATTTAGGTGAGGTGACAAAGTCTGAACCATACAAGAGAGGTGGAGTTAAAGATTTGCCCTTATTATTGATACTATTAAAGATTCTCCAGAAGTCTCGAGAGCTTAACTTTAGAGATGAGATGCGAGATTTCATGACCTGAGAATAGCAGGCTTTGGCTTTAGACAAAATCTATTTTACAATAGTTTTTAGCAGTAATAAACAGACGTCTGTTTTCTGGAGAATTGTTTTGCTGATAAATATGGAAGTCACGGTTTCGATTGGCAATTGCAGCAGCACAGTGTGAGGAAAACCATGGAGGAGAGTGAGGCTTGACTAGGAATTGTTGAGAGGGAACAAAAAATTCTACGCCAACCTGAATCCATGAAGTTATGTAAGATGCGCATTTGTCGACAGGAAGACAAAAGATTTCTACCCAAGGGCCATCACAAAGAAAATCACGGAAAGAATCCCAGTTAGCTTTACTGTAGTTGTAAGAAATTCAATAATAGGGGGATTCAGGTGATGAAGAAGAATGAGATAATAGTTTTAGAGAGATCAAACTGTGATCAAAAGCACCTAAGGGTGAATGTGGAGAAACTGAGCACTGACTAGGATCAGAAACAAGACATAAGTCGAGTAGAGAAGGTAAATGATTCGGGCTGTCTGGAAAGCGAGTTGGAAAGTTGACTATTTGAGTTAGGGATTGTGAAAGGCAAAAGTTGTGGGCTTTAAAGCGTGCAGAGTCACTGACACTAGAGCCAAACCATTCAGAATGGTGAGCATTAAAGTCACCGACAACAACTATATTAGCTGATGGATAAAGAGAGAGGGCTTGGTCAATATGATCAGAAATAACATCAAAAAGAGTGCAGTCTTGAGATGAAGGAGAGCGATATAGAACAAATAGAAAGGCAATAGAGTGAAGTGGTGCTAAACGAAAGCACATGAAAGAATAGTCTGTGGATTCAAATCTAGTTTCATGACAAATGGGTGAATTTTTACGAATGTAAATGCCCAGGCCAAGCATTTGATTATTGGAGTCTTTACGAATTAAAGGAAGATAACCATCAACACTAAGATCGAAAGATAAGACAGCTGAACTCAAATTAGTCTCACAAAGAGCAAGTAGGTCTGGTGAACTTTGCAAGAGATAAGACTCAACAGAAGTAAAGTTACTTCGAAGACCACGAATATTAGTGAACGATAGGTTTAGAGAACTTGGTGATGATGATGGTTTTTTGTGTTTTATAGTTTTTGGTACTTTATTCATTTTAAAATTAGATTGAAGAACTTGACTTAAAGCATAGATAGTACTCAGAACACCGTTTAATAGCCCAAGCAATTGCCTCATTACTACTAATAAACCCTAAGCCGTAACAAAGGGCTCCAAATGTGGCCTCCGCAATGCACACCAAGAGTACAAACAGGGACACCATTCATGCGCAACATGGTACTGTTAATACTTTGATATTTTTCAGCTGTCGATGGCTCAGAGAGGCTGAAATCAGCCTCTCTGAGAGCTATCACAGAGTTCGGGAAACCTGACTACCAGCTGGCCTCAGAGCCATAAAACTGAGTTTTAGAGCTGTACCCTCATTAGGAGATAATAGAATGAGTTGCCTGTCATAAAAACAGAGACACAAGCAAAACTCATGCATTGAATCAAAAAGATCCAGCATTTAACATCCTAAACTGGAAACAATGTATTAAAAATACATCTGCACCAGCCTAATAGATGAAGAAGGGGTGCGAAGCTGGTCAACAGATAGAATCTGTTTACCCCTTAAGTCCTTGCCTAGGAGGCCTTCTACAAGACAGTAGCCGGATGCAATTTAACATCTACCCAAGATGAGTATTTTTATCGATACACCATCTCTAATCTTTACTCAACCAAGACAGGGGGTGTTTTAAGTCGGAATTGGCATCTCCTAGCCTTTGCCTAAAAAGGAGTATCCTACAAGGCAGCAGGACATGAAGCAGATTGTACTATGTTACAGGTTACCAGTAGCAGGATAACCTGACCTGACAAAAATATAAAAAAATTAAAAATCTCTTCAGTATAGTACTTTAAAGTGAAATTATCAATATTGAACAGTTATACAAAGAGTTGTTCTTATTAGTAGCAAATTTCTGATATATGGGTTTGTTGAAAAGACTCTGATCAAAGTTTTTACTTAATCTAAATATTTTTATTTTGATACCAAGTTATAGTCTTTTAAGACTATAACTTGGTATCAAAAGATAGGTGTAAGATCTAGCTACCAATTTTCATTAGCTTCTACCCACTGCACAGTGGTTTAAAATAATCAAAAAGTGGCATTAATTCAAGATTTGCGAAAATCCGATATAAAGTGTTGTGGTTGTTGCAAATTAGTCATATTTTGATGTTCTGAAAGAATTTTTCTTTTTAGACCACTTGGCGCTTCCACGGAATAAGAAAAAACATGCAAAATAGAAGAACTGATATCATTTAATAATAATGGTTTCGATTTGTTTTAATTAAAAGTAAATTTCGTAGTTATAGCTGAGTATTTATTCGCTATCGGATAAACTGCTATCGGCTTCTATATTAACGCAATCTATTTCTCGATAAACATCATTTAGTTCAGGTAACTCTTCATTAACATTCTTACTTCTTGCGTAATTTTTAATCAGTAAAAGTTGCAACAACTCTTCTGGTAATACTGAATACAGACTTCAAACGACTTTTTAAAATAATACTGGAAATATAAGGATCTGATTTCTCTAAACCTTGACAAAAAAGATCAGTTCTGTTGTTAATTCTTGATTTTTTTCTTGCATGATCCATACGATCTTTTCTATGACATTTGCGAAGACTTTCTCCAGCATTTTTGCCAAAAGTTTCAACTGGCAAAATTAATTCAATCATTCAATTAATACATTCAATCATGATTTGAGCTCCACGAGCTAAAACTTTTATGAACACAAGTAAGAATTTTATACCATGAATATTTTTCATTGATAATTAAAACTGTTTGTAGACAATAATTTTCAAATTTGATTGGATCAATTGAAATTTGACAAGACAAACATATTGATACTGTTCTTAAATGGACAATAAGATTTACATCTTTATCCAAAATTTCTGATAACAATATTGGATCAGAAAAAGCTCGCCGTGCAGTATTGCCATTATTAGATAAACCAGTGCCAACTGGATGGGGTTTGTCTACGTGTAAATTTAACTTTTCCTAAAACCTTTTTGTATTAGACTTTTTCGAGCTTTTACATAACCTTTATTTATTTTTCCTTTTGCCTGCCATTGTCTAATATTCAACTTGTACGACAAATAAAGGAGATATTCCATGAAACGGATCCAGCAATAAAGTGGACTGATTCCAAAGAGTAAAAATGCTTTCTCAGTGCTAAATAACTTGTTTGTGTAGTTTTTAATGTGACTCATTTCAGTAGGTGTTGCTTTACAAAGCGGGCACAATATATAAGACGGATTTTAGTGATTTCCGCTAAAACTTTTCTATCATAGGCTGTTAAAAATAAAGAGCTTTTGATATTAAGAACTTTTCCATTTGGTAGCCATATTATAATATCAGAAAGTTCATTTATATGTCGTTCAACAAAAAATTTTATTGCGAAAATAAATTCTTTACATTTTTTAGCATACTCTAAGATCATTGGTCTGCAAAATCTAATAGAATTAGGTGTTGGGTTTGCCCAATACACATCCCAGTCATATGTTTGAAGTCTTAAGGGTACAATGGTAACATAAAAAAGCGAATCGTCTGATAAACTTTTAAATAACACTTTAAACTTTTGATTAAATTGGGAAAAATTACTGGCTCCATCAAATACTCAAATTACAACAAAAATCAACTTAATTGAGTCCTTTTCTTTATTAGTAATTTTAAATATAATTTGCGCCGCTTGTGATTCTTCTATTCTTTAAACAGTACGTATTAGAAAACTTTGTAATGACGCATTTGACTCCTTTTCAGAGATGTGCATATTATCTGGTTTTAGATTCTAGAATATCGCTGAAAAAGCGGATAAATATCTACACCTCTCTCTTTACTTTCCAATCTAATCTCCATGTACTGAGATTCAGTAAAACCATAACTTAATAGAAAAGTCCTAGAAGTCCCTCTTCTAGAGTCATTATTTTCATTTCTTTGTCAATGTTTTTATTGATATCATATGACAATTGTTGATCTTGTAAAATGCACATGATAATTTTTTCTAAGTTCTTATTACATATTTGTTTGACTGTGTATCTGGCTGTTTCGAGTATATACTTTGTACCATATTCAGCTTTTTCAGACAGATTAGAAATTGCTATTCTTTTAGCTCGTTTTCCTTTGTTTTTAAAAGGCAATGTATGCCGCCCTTTCTTTAATTCTGGCGTTTCTAATACGTTTGAGAGTTTCCAGATAACTTCTTTAAATTCAAAATTAAATTTATGTTCTAACCAGGAAATTGACTTTCTATGAAATTTATACTTGGAGTATTGAACGTTCTTCATTTTTTGTTTGTACATGGTTTGTAATGTTAATAATAACTTTCTAATTCTTTCCTTGAGTACCTTCAATTTTCATAACATTTTTCTTCTCCAAATATTTTAAACATGCCGACATTTTAATAACATCACCAGTCATAAAAGAAATAACATCTTTATTCTTTAACTTCATTCAAGACGATTTGTACTTTATTGTTTATTTACACAATTTTAAATCGACAATAAGATTTTTTGTAAATTCTTTCAACTTGCGGAAGCTTTTGAGGTTGTATTAATTTAAAGGAAGTATTTTGAGATTATATTAATAGTAGATCTTAAAGTTACCACAAATATATCTTTTTATGACAATATTATACAATTTGATTGAAAATGACTGTCATGTTTAATGTAAAAAAAAAAAAAAAATCAATTTAAGTAGAAACATTTTTAAATTGAAAATAGTTGTTCTTGGGCGGGTCCAGGCGGCATCAAAACCTATATTGGATTAAAGGAGGAAGGGTCGAAGTTTGTCTATACGTATTCAGATTTTTACAGAAACAAACAGAATTTAATAAAAGTCACATTTAAGTGTGCTATTATTTCCTACTCTATAAAAGTTTTCAAAATGTTTTATAAAATATTCTACAATAAACTCTGAAAGCCTGTTTAATATTCTTTCGATTGATATATAATTATGGAAGTTCACAGTTGCGGTTTTAGAAATAAAATAAAAGTAGGAAATTATTGCTTTTTCACTAAATAATTGTTCTTTAAAAAATGGCAACTTTGAGCATCTGCGGGGAAGCAGATGCTCAAAGTTGCCATTTTTCCTCCCCCCTTCCTCCCAACGGTAATAAAAATTAGCTACCTAAAGTGCGTGAGTAAATAAGGTATGTGAAAATTTTTTTTAATGAAACTAGGTAGGTTTGTAAAAAATGTGTAAACTTGAATGAAAGAATAGGTCAGAAAAATGAAAGAGTATTTCTTCATTTTTCTAACATTTACTGAATGCTTAAAGTTTTTTATTCAACAATTACTGAAATTGGTTTTAATTTAATATTTCTAACGGTTTTATTTGTCAATAGAACCGCTTGTTAAACTATTCATTGCAATCATAAATCACACAATCGTAAAGTTTGATAATTCTTGTTTTCGATAAATATCTATTTTAATATGAAAGTCTTAAAAATAAGACGTTTATTACTCACCAGCAAAAAAAACCATAAAAAAAAGAGTAGCGCAGATTTTTAGCACAATTTTTGGTTCCGTAAAACGCAGACTTCCGCGTACCAATGTACGCGGATTTCCAGCGCACCTATATCTACCATTCCAGCCTACCAGATTTCCGCGTATCTATGTACAACATATAAATTTTTGGTATGTGACTAAAAATCTACATGTCAAACTTTTTTATAAATATCTTACAGTTTCTTTACAATCTTGATTCAGATTAACCCACCAAAGTATGTTAAAGAGAAGTATGCTGTAAAACTTCATTTCACATTATAGCATTGAAAAAGAAATTCTGTTCTTAAAGACCTTAAAAGTGTCTAAACAAAAAAACAAATTTACTTGATCTACAAAAATTCTTCAGTTTGCCTTGATGTTTTGTTCATCATTGCAAACTCATTTATTGCTGAAGGGACTCCCACTTCCGTCAATATTACTGTTAGGCAAGCTTTAATCAGGTGATTCTATGAAAGTTATTTGCTGAATATTCTGATATAGGTGTAATTAGGATTTGAAAAGGTAATGAGTTTTATAAAAGCATTCTTTTTTTAAGGTCGTTGGTTTAAATGTTTCTTTTTCTACAAGTTTGCTTGAATCACATGGTGAAAAAGGAGATGGAAAAAAAAATTGATGAAGAAGTTTGAAATGTTGCAAATTTTGTTGTACTAAATACTGTCAAAAAGAATTAACTGATTACAGTTATTTAAATAAAATGTCCGGAGACGATTAACAACTACAACATTATACATTATATTATATCATATCAACATTATATCAATTAGAGTATGCCTGTGACAGATTTGCTATGCTAAACTTTGTATTTTAATAACACCAGAAAGAGAATTAGTAGTTCTATTGAAAGAAAATCAAAATATTTTATTTCATATTTTTAATCAGTTTGCGTTAGTTTTTTTTTGTACTTTTAAAACTTATGTTTAATAATTTGTGTATTTTTTATTTCAGTTCTTGAAAACCCAAATATCCCCAATTCAGATAATCTAGGCCCAAATATCCCCAATTCAGACAATCTAAGCCCAAATATCCCCAATTCAGATAATCTAGGCCCAAATATCCCCAATTCAGATAATCTAGGCCCAAATATCCCCAATTCAGACAATCTAAGCCCAAATATCCCCAATTCGGACAATCTAGGCCCAAATATCCCCAATTCAGACAATCTAAGTCAAGTCTTTCTCAAGTCATTTTAGATAACTATTATGGATAATAAATGCTTGGTTTTTTTTTAATAAGCGCAGCGTTTAATAACCATAGTTACTATCTATTACTAAAAAATAGTCACAACTAAATAAACAATGTTAAGTTGTGATTTCGATTTCGCCAACTCAAAAATGATTTTAATGTGCCAGATTTATTTAAAATTTATAGCGCAATAATCAAAATATTTTCAAAAAGTTTGTCCACCCGGTAGAGTATGTATTTTTTTAAATAACCTTCTATTTTTTTTATTTTTTATTATTATTATTATTATTTTTTTATTATTATTTTTTTATTATTATTACTACTTTTTCTTCGATTTAAACAAAATAGAGAAGCCTGTGTATTTAAGTAGGCCATGTTACAACTACAACAACTAACGACAATTAGTGAAAAATATATTTATGTAATTGATTCTATTTTATTAAGTGTTTGGTCTAAGTAATAATACATTAGTAAGATAAGTTAAACTTAGTTAATATGTTCTTAAACAATATTTAGATTTAAAATCTTTTAATTTTAGAAAGTGATATCTTTCAAAGGTGAGCTGGTTAAACAACGGCTATTGGTAAAATGCAGAAATTTTCAACCGGTAAATTGCGGAAATATATAGGGTTTCAGTACATACGTTAACTGATTTACGGAATTTATGCAAAAGAATGCTGCTATATTAACTGAGTGTTTGGGTTGGGGCGGTAATATACAAAAAATAAGGATAAGGATGATAAGTAGAAACTTTTCACATTATTCTTGCTTTCTCTTTAATTCCCGGAACTACCCATCAAAAATTTCCTCATTTTACCAACGGCTGTTGTTTAACCAGCTCACCTAAGAAGGATATCACTTTCTAAAATTAAACCGACCAATTAAATTACTCCCGACCTTAAAACAATATAGTTTTTTCTTGACAAATTGAACATAGCTCTGTTATTAATTGAAAGTTCACTATCAAAATTAGTTATTAATTTACATTTTAAAACGATTTTTTTTTACAAACAACCTTATAAAAAAATAATGCAACATGTTCTGCTGCTTTAATTATAATTGCTTCAGTTTCAACCTAATAAAAAAGGTAATCAAAAAGACCCTTCCGCATATTTTTATATATACAAATATATATTTTATATATAAAATATATACAAATAAAAATATATATACAACTACATACTTTCATTTTTGTTAATCTTGAAGATGAAAGAAGCAGGACCATTTAAAAAAAACTATAGGCCATTATAGTTCATATAAGAATCAATGATTCTTTATTTTAAATTTTAATGTTTTAACTATTAAATTTTCTTTTCTTTCTTAACCGTCTTTTGACTGGCAATACTACAAAAGAAGTTGTGTTATCATTCACAAAAACTAAAAAAGTAACAAAAAAAGATTTTAAAGCAAGGAGGAGTAGTTTAGATAAAAGCTGAAAAAAACTTTTTTATCAGATTAAATTTTTTAACAGTTAGTTCGTCGTCAACAACTTTAGGATTAGAAAATATACTATATACTACAAGAGGAGTTTATTAAATATTTTATTTTAATTTCTTTCTAGTTGAAAAAACAAAAGTTAAACGTTTATTAAAAAAAAAACGACATTCACCTTTAAGATTTAAAATAATTTTAAATTTGAAAATTTTTTTTTTGACAAATAAGGTTTTTTCTCTAATTAGAAATGGCTACACATCATGACGTCGTAGTAATACGGTTTCAGTTTTTAAATCAAAATTATACATCGACCTTTATAGAAATCGATGATTCATACATAGATGAGCAACTTATTTAAACGGTCCTAAAACCAGTGTAAAGTTTTTGAATTACCGTGTTAAAAGTTTTTTTGCACAATTTTTTTTAACAGTTTAAACTTTTCTTTGCAGTTTTAACGTTTAAGTTGTAAATAGTTTTACGGCCATTCACAAAGAGACACAAAAGGTGTCTCTTTACGGCCATTATCAAAAAAGCATGATTCATGAAAGTTCTCCGTATATGCAGTGGATTTTCATTTTTCATTTTCACTACGTATACGGTGTATTTTAAAAGTTTTAACTTAAAATATATTAAACATGACATTAATACATTCAGTTAAATGTTATAAAATATGCAAGTGCAGTAATATATTAAAATATGTTTTGTAATCGAACATTTTGCTTCGTCCCTGAAAGTAAGGCGTGTGATATATTTCTCTGCGAATCTTTTGTTTTAGAGTTGCAGGACCCTGTAACTACAAAACAAAGACTTTATAGAGAAACAAGTTGTTTGCAGTACTTGCGGAGACATTGAGACAATTTTATATTTCTTCTTACTCTACAGGGTTGCCAGAAGGTTGCAATAAAAATGTATAACTGAATTTTTAACGGTGCCATAGATGAAAGTCTTTATTAGAAGGTTATAAGAAAATCAAAACAAAACAAAAAAAGTTAAAATGATTTATTGAAATATGAAAGTAATAATACAAAATAATAATTGTCTTTTAAATTTTGTATTTAAAAGACAAAATAAAACCTACAATAACGTGCTATGAAATCTATAAGAAGAACTATTTATTATTTAATATTCTGTTACTTATATAAAAATTTACTTGAGATTCCTAATTTTTATTATTTAAGAATAGCATTTTATAAACTATATTTAGTTAATTTTTACTGATGTATTATTAATATTTATTTTTCGATGACAAAATACTTAACAAAATGCAATCATCAGCATATAATCATCAAAACATTTTGTAAATTTTCGATAGTTGTTTAAGTTATAGTAATTATAAATTTATTGTTTCAAATTCACCCGTGCAATGAGGACAAATGGAAACCGTGCAATGAGGACAAATGAAAACCGTAAGGTTCTTTTTTAACAACTTTGTTTTGTTGTTATATCATATCAATTTGAAGTTGTCGCGATACTAAACTCTCAACCATTTGTTTGAAAAAATCGAACAACAAATGAGTTTTATTGAAAATTAATTGCGATGATTTTTATTAAAACAGCAAAAAATTTTAAACATTTTGGACTTAATGTCTTTTTTTTAAGAAAACATTTATTTGTTTCTTAAATATTGGATCTTGAACTTTGGCCCATTTTGTAAAAATACTTTTACATCGAGTACTATTTTATGTGGAAAAATTTGCAACGTAAATATGGCCGCAATATTGTGTAAATTTTTACGATTAAAACCCTCTCTAGTCCCGTTCGATGATAGTTTTGGCTTCAAAAATCATTCTTTGAATCAAACTATCTCAAAAATATCGAATCCCTGGCTAACTATTCGAAAAGTCTGGAATTCAGATAAAGCTGAAACATGGCAGTGAGCAGAAGGCCAACATACCCATCGAAGTCAAAAAAGGTAGACCATTTGAAAGGAAAATAATTGGAATAATTTTTAGTTCTTTTTTAAATGTTTTCAGCGTAAATATTTCTATTATTAAAAAAATAAGGATTGAAAGTTGCTTTCTTTTTGTGAGGCTTTTTTGCGACTTTGATGAGAAAAATGCCCACAAATTCAAGAATATCTACAGACCCTAAGAGTTTTGGTTTAAACCACTGCTGTATTTTTTATGGGCAAGGAAAATTTAGAACCTTTTATGTATATATCTTTATATGCAAATAGTATCAGTTGCCTAGCTACCGCAAGGCCAGTGTAAGCAAAACTTACGGTCCCTCAAGCAGCTGGGCTCAGGGCCTTAAGGTTTAGGATACCTAAGATATGTTTAAAGAGTTTGCTTTTTTGTTTTGTTTCAGAAAAATTATTGTTCCGGAGAAACAGAAATTGGCACCTTGGACACGTATGCCTGTTGGCCAAAAATACTTTGTTACGCCACTGTGTAATATTAGTATAACCCGAGATAACACGTAGTACCGATTTATAATTAAATTAAGAAATAAAAATTGTAGTGCTTGGAGTCTGAAAACAAAAATACCATGAAGCATTGAAGCATTTACCATCTCTAACCCAAATGTGAGGTTTAAACACTAATTTGGATAACAAATTAGTAATTTTTATTTTTTTACTTTCTTACATAGATTCAAGTCAACATGTTTTGAAATTCATTTAGAAATTGTTTAGTGTTCAAAAGTTATGATTTTGTAAAGTTTACACCCTCACCAAATGAGGTGGTTGTTTCAATCGTTTTCTAAACATTCTAATGCGATATAAGCAAGAACATGCTTTAGTTTGGCACTTAAGTATATTCTTGATTAAATCCCAATATAACATTATAACATATTAAAGAAATAGGACACTATCAAGAAAGTGTTCCATCAAGTATATATACTAAGATAGATGTACTATTGAATATAAAAATTATGCTAAGTTCTTTAGATTTAACGTACCGAGGTTGGTATAGGGGTTTATCCTCCTCCTTCGGCTAATTGCCATATAGAGGCCACATACCAAGGCCCGCGAAGGCAAGTTCAGCTCATCAAACAGCATTATAACCTGACCAAGAGTAATTGAATTTAAGAAGAACGAAGTATATTAGAGTAATAAAGTAATATTATATACGAGTTGTTTTAATTTTTTTATTTTTTATATTTTATATATATTTTCGCAACTAAAATTTTTACACATCATAATATAAGCAAAATATGCTTACAAAATATAACCAAATAATGCTAAAATACATGTAACAAAAAAAAAAAAAGTAATAACATTCAGTTAAGAAAAATAAAAAATTTTAATGTAGGAAGCATTAGCTGAATATATTATGAAAGACTTCATAAGATAGATTATGTTACACATGACAGTTAAATTGCTGTTAGTTTTTCAATTTCAACCAAAACCATTGCTTTTTCATAATTATTTTAATATTACATCTCAAAATTTATGTTATTAGACATCATTATTAGACATTATAAAATTTGTTACTCTCACGCTAATGACATGGAAGGGATGTAAACATTTACTAATGGAAGGGATGTAAACATTTGCTATGGAAGGGATGTAAACATTTAAGAGTTTTATTGTTCCAAGACTCCAATTATCGTAATTTTTTTGCAATGTTTTTATTTTTTAGTTTGCTTCAAGTTGTAACATAAAGTTAAGTTCTTAAATAAAAACAGAGTGGGCCTAATTTTAAATATGTGATTGGAATCTGGTTGTTTAAATATTGTGGTTTGCATTTTTGTTATTTTTTTTTCACTTTTTAATTTTGAAAATTTAAAGTAAAAAAATTAACAAAAATTTACTGAAAAAAAAAGTTAAACTTATGTAATTTTATTATATAGAACACTTTTCTTCACAGTCAACCATATAATTTTAAATTATAAAATGCATTTTTTTAACCACTCGACTGCATTCGCTATACTGAGCAACTGATGCGGTTATCAAAATGCATCCATTTTTTTATGTTAATTCTTTTATTTTTCAATTTTATTAATAAAATTAAATTTAATGTTATTTACATCACTTATTTAAAAGTGTGAAACTTAATTTGTATTAAAAGACTGTATGGTTTATTTTTCTTGCTTTGGAAGTAGCTCTGCATTTTGCAAATTTATTCAAAGTTTCGTATTTTTGCTTTTTCTATTCAACGTGGTTGTTGTTAAAAATCACTCAAATCGAAACGAAAGTTATTTCTGGAAAAGGCTAACTGGAATAATTGTTGTCTGGAAAGGACTAACTGACACTACTTCGTTTTAGACAAATGTTTTATGAATATATTTCTTAATTAATAAACAAACAAAAAGTAATCATTTTTTACCTCGGTTAGAGTGATTGTTAACAACAGCCACGCTGAATAAAAGAAGCAAAAAGCAGCAACATATAAACAATTATGCCCGGCTACTTTACGTCAAATTTTGATTAGGGCCACTAACCTATTTTCCATCGAAAGAGAAATAAATTCTAAAACAAGTAAATTAGAAAAATGCGTAAAATACTATTTTAATTGAATAAGATTTTATTTTTGATTTTCCATAGGGTGGGTTAGACACCAACGCTACAAAAAGAAGGTTATTAGAGTGCTCAGAACCTTAAGTAGAAGATTGAACGGCTTTCTTTACCATCGTTTTTTAGATTATATCTTATAAAAAGCAATAAATTGTTATATCGGATAAATAGTCTTCTATCAGATAGATTATATTAGATAGTTTACATGACTTTTTTTATAAATTATTGAAAACTGTTTAGTAGTCGATGTCTCTACGGATACGAAACATGTTTTATTGCGTCGAATTACCATTACAAAATATTTGATCGAAAAACGAAGTGCAAAGAAAAAAAACTGTAAAAAAAATGCGCTCTAACGGAACAGTGACTTAATCAATGTTTGCATGCATAGGTAGCAATCAGTAGCGTAGCAAGAAATTATGCCAGCCCTTTCCCCCACCCCCGCCAAAGTTTCGTTACAACCACTAATATATTTCTGCTTCATAAAAAATGAAATAAAAAATCAATGATTATTTAGGAGCCCTTGCCTTTATTAGCTCTTTGGCTCTAACGCTGCTAGGAGTTTGTCTCTACTCTACTTGTATACCAGCTTGTTGACATTTTTTTCATCTAATTATGATAAAACTCATGATACGTGTAAAAAGAATTCCTTTTACAATGCCCCACTACATACACTGCCCTCATACATCAGAGTAATACCAGAAGTATCACCCAGAAGTGCCCACAAACAGTCAACAGTTTTAAATACTCTACCTATCTCAAAATTTATACTTAGGCTACTGCTTTTGTAACCATCTAAAAACGCGCTAAAGTTTATTTTTGTACGTTTACTGCTAATTTTATCTAGGAAATCGATGTCATTCAAAAACACTTATTAAAACATTGTGCAAGTGATGAACTTACCAGATTTCTTGACAACCAAAAGTGTAACCATGTTGATTTTTTCAAGTTACGTAAAAACTTTCATTGTTAAACAGAAAAATTACAAAGAAGGGCATTATTTAATATCAAGTATCTTAATTTTTGTCCTAATATCGTACTTTTATCAATTGCGACAATTTCTAACAAAATGAAACAATTTTTTTTTTTTTAATTACTACTATTATAATTTTACCGTTTAAAATAATTGCAACTTTCGTATTTGTAAAATATACAAATGGCGGGGGCGAGAAGAAGACAAAATAGTCTTATCGCCAAGCCCCTTTCAGGACGCAATATTTCTGGAATGAATAGAAATTTCGAAAGACGTAACAAAAGCATCAATTTTCACAAGAATAAAAGATCAATATTATGTTATGTAACGTAAATATGTCGATTTAAAGCAAAGTTTCCTTGCTTATAAAGTTTTGAAAAACTTATTCTTAAGGTAAAAAGGGGTTTTTCTAACAAATAATACGTACGTAAGCAGAGGAGTGGGGGAAGGTTGTTAAAAGCATACAGGTGCGTACAAAAAGGGAGAGGGTTCTAAATCAGTGGTTTTACTGAGTACGTACTTTATGGACGCCCTTTTGATTTTTAAATCGTGAGCTCGCAAAGTATTACGTTTTTAGATAAACTCAAACATTTTTTTCAAAATATTTTTTACAATAATAGGGTATTCTATCTATTTATATTATCTTTTGTCGTTTCCAGGTTTGAGGATTTGCTTTACGTTATTTTTCTTTCTTGTTTCTGAGTCACTCATGATAATTAAACAGAATTTTCCGACAATATTTCAAAAAATTGTTCATTAATATTTAACTCAAATTAAACAAAACAATAACGTTAAGTATTTATCAATTACCTAGGCTTGTACTAAACTGACATCTTAAAGACATAGGCGCATAATGGTGATTGAATTTATTAAACTTGATTTGGCGCCTTATAAGAATTGAGTAGAAAATGAGTACTAGTCCTGGACTAGTTCTTTAAATCAACTTTAAATCTACTCTTTGGCAAAATATAATGAAAGAAAGATGGGCTAGTATTATTTTTGTAGAACATACAGAGATCGACATAAGTTAAAAGAAATTATTGAAAAAAGTGCAAATAACAAAAATGGACTAGTACTGCTCTTCTTCTCACCAATTCAATTACTTTTTGCAGTTTTTGCTAGATGTAAAAAGCCTTCTGTAAGATTAAAAAAAGAAGAAAAGATAAAATAGTTTAACTTTCCTAAGCAATCCTTTTAACTTTGAAGAGATGAAATCCTCTCCTTCCTTTGTGAATCCTTTGTGCAGTTATCTTGTGAAGTTCTTTGTTTTAACACAATCAAAATAATCTAAGAATTAGCTGTAATCAACATAATCAATATAATTATCATATATTAACATAATCAACATAAATAGATAGCAGCAAAATATTTTTATTACTACGTAGCTAAATTAAGATGCGTCAGCGCTGTCCCTCAAGTAGTTGATAAATAATAAATCAATCATCCCAATCCCTGCCATAAACGAAAATCTTTAGTTTTTGATAAAATTTAGAAACATTTAAAAAGAAGGATTAAACGTTCTTTTTGCAACAAGACTTGGATGTAACAAAATCAAATTTAAAAAATCCAGAGCACGTTACTGTTTTGACTCGATTTCTGGAATGAAAGTTAGAAGTTTTTATTTGCTTTGGGTCCTTTTTTGAAATAAATTTACGAAGCAGTTACATTTTTCAAACATATACCGGCTGTAAATTAATTTAAGAATACTTAGCTAGGAAAAAAGTCAATGTGACAAAACCCAAGAACTGTTCTACAATATACTAGAACTATAAAGTCTGATTCATTACTTTGAAGGTAAAAACCATGAAAAATCTTACAGTTTTTTTATAAAACTTACTACAGTTTGACTTTTTATTTAACGTATATATAGCAACTTTACAAGTCATTAAAAGTAACTACATCAAAAGAAAGTGTCATACTTTCTGTAATATAAATGTATAATATTTACACATGTTTTGATAAATTTTTGAATGCTTATGATAACAATCAAACTTCTATATTAAACTTATGTATTTTCAACTTAATGATATGCTAAATTAATTAAAAACTAATTCAAGTAAAAAAAAATTTTGCATTACAATGTTCTCTTGTTTAATGCTTAGTGCCGTGAGGTAACCATGAAGACCCATGGGTTAACAATAAAACGAATATGGTGCAACCAGACCCATCAAATTAATACATGAAGTAAGTTGAGATTGATGGAGGTGGTAGTTTTGTAAAGCTTTTTTAAATATATAAAATTTGAACATATTGTAGAAAAGAAAAAAAGAAAATATAGGTTTTCTTATTATAAAGATACATTTTTTTAAGCTTCAAACATCCTTGTAGTGAAAGTTTTAATTGGACACTAGCAGTGGATATAAAGCATGTAAATGTTTTTCTAAGGCTCAGCTACTTCAACATATTATTATACTTGGTGGGAAAAACTTAAATAGAGTTTTGAAAACTTAATTTTTCTAACAAATCAAGTTAGAGAAATTAGGAACTCAAGAAAGGAAGGGAGGGAGGGGGGCCGAGGTGGGAGAGCGGGAAAGGTGATTATATTTTATATACATATAATCAGATGATTTTCAGTGTTCATTTGAAAAAATGAAACTCTCCGCAGTAAATTAAAACTATTTTCCATATCTCTTTCTGCGATGTTTTTCTGATAAAGCTAAAAAGTTTTTGGTATTTAACAAATAATGGAATTGCATTTAGCTCTTTAAAACTAATAGACTATTTAAACATTTAATATTCTTAGTCAGATCAACTCTTATTTTTGTTTGAAAGCGGTAATACAAACCTAGAATCTACAGGTCACTGAAGCATGAAGAAGTTAATGAAAGTTAATGTAGACATTTCCTAGACAACATTTGCTTATGAAAGAATTTATTAAAACCTCCTATTTTCTTTATTGTTGCTTTTAAAATGTTCAATGCAGTCAGACAAAAATAATTTAAGAATGACCTCCTACAGGATGTTATTTGTTTTTTTGAGAGAACTAACAAAGTTTTCGGACTTTCAATTACACCTGATGAAAGGATATTATAAACAAACAGACATATAAGCATGAAATTACTTAGAAAAAACTTTTTCTCAATCTACTAAAAATAACTTCTGAACGTTTTGGGTTTAGGAGCAAACAATCTTCATAATATATATATATATATATATATATATATATATATATATATATATATATATATATATATATATATATATATATATATATATTTATATATATATATATATATATATATATATATATATATGTATATATATATATATACTATATATATATATATATATATATATATATATATATATATATATATATATATATATATGTATATATATATATATATATATGTATATATATATATATATATGTATATACATATATATATATATATATATATATATATATATATATATATATATATATATATATATATATATATATATATATATATATATATATGTACATATTTATTCTTATTAGATATATACTTTATATATAATTCTAATACATTTAGCAACTTTCATGGAGATATTATTGTTTATTATTTCCAGTATGAGTTTTCGTCTACAAGAACTCCGAGAATTTTTTCTCCGAGAGTTTTTTCTTTTTAGTATTGTATTATCAATAAAGAGGCCGAGCATCGTATTTGGCTAACATTTTTATCTGGGTATTATATGATGTATATATATAGAAACAATTTTAATCTTTACAAATACTGTTTTTATAAAATCTACATTTCAGCAACTCCATACTCAGGCTACTTTGACTGCATTTGTTTACTCACTATAGTTTGGAAATACATTTAACTCTAATTCTTTTAAACTTGAAAAATGAGATTTCATTTATTAAAAATTTTTTTTTTGAGCCACACAATTTAAAATAAAATTAAGATTAAAATTAATAAATGTATTCGGTCTACTTTTACATTAAACCTTGTTGCTATCAGATAGATAGTATTGGAGTCTTAAATTTACCGTCACTTCAACTGTTTATAATTCCTCGCTCTGGAATGGTAGCCATAGTTATTTCAAAAAGCTTTTACCTGTGAATGATTGTTATTGCAAAAAGATCAAAATTTTATCAATCCATTAAATAGTGTCATATGCCCAGCTAGCACATTAAAATCGCATTTTTCAAATAGGAGGTTTACTATGGGGGTTTACATTTTTCAAATAGGGGGTTTACTGTGCACTGAGTTCCAACTGTATATTTGTCATTGCTCTAACTCACAAGTTGAAAAATTGTTGAAAACACCAAAATAATAATTTCATAAAAATTAAAGTTTTAATAAAAAACAAAACAAAAATAAAAAGCTAACATAAATCTTTTGCACAATGTTTGGAATATAAACTTTTTATTAAATTTATTTTTTAAAGAAACTAACTTTAGGAACTTAAATATGATTCAATATATGAATTAAACGTTATGTAATACGTTCTAAAAATATTCTGTAGCCTATAATCTTAGAGTTTGTTGCATTACTAGAGAGTCTGCTGAATTTATGTTTGAATTTGAATTCATTTGATACTTGATATCTGGAATTCATTTGATGTGTGAATTTATTTAATGTTTTGCTGTGAATTATATGGATTGACATTTTTTAGCTTCAAAAGGTGTTTTTATTTTTTTTTAATTTTTCCAATATATTGCGTCATCGGAATGACAATCTTTACAATCTGGTTAGTTGATTCTTCAATCATGTGTTGACATAAGAAGGTAGTTAAAATGTGCACGCAAAAGTTAAAATATTTAGTTTGATTAATTGATTCTTTAATTAATAAGTTGATTTTTATCAATAAAAAGTCGCTGATTTGTTATCAGATTTTTTTTTTTAGTATTTCTCTTTTAATTTCTTCCGGGAAATAGAACATTACTTTTAGAAAAGAGCAGTGTTCAATTTTCATTTCTCTACCTTAGTATAATTACTCTAAACCAAAGAAATAGGTTTTTTAAAAAATTTTAAAAATCTATTTCTCTAGTTCTAAAAAAAATCTAGTTCTCTATTTTAATTTTATTTTAAAAATAGACTTTGAACCGGATAACAAAATATGTCAAAGAAAAAAAAAAAAAAAACAATAACAATTAATAAAAATTTGAAACTTTACATGAAAATAAACTTTTTAAAGTAAAACAAGTAAGGTTTATTTCTTTTTTGCTGTTATATATGCTTTTTGTTGTTGTTGTCGTTGTTGTTGTTTTTCAAGTTGTTGCCATTAATAGAATTTTTTTATATATTTTACATATTTTTAAAAAAGTTATCTATTAATGGCTACACATTTTTTACATACTTTTCATTTCTTGTGGTGACAGTAATATTTAGGATAAAATAAATTCAACTCTATTAACCTAAATAAATTTGAAAGTTATAATGGAAAAATTTCATTTACTTTATGCTTAAGCAGTCAAGTTAAAATTTCCATAAACAAAATTACGTAAATATATATATTTTGTATTAAAGTTAATCATAAAACGTTGATATGAAACAAGTTCGGTGTTTGTAAAACATATATTATAAATAAAATTTCAATGAGAATTTTTATTAATTTAATGATAACTATTGATAATTATCGATAATGAGAATTATCGATTGTTTATTTTCAAACTTATTTTAGTCGATAGATTTAATTTTATCCTAAAAATTACAGTTTCCACAAGAAATGTGAAAAAGATTTTTTTTTAATTTCTTAAAAAAAGAGAGAAAATGATCTACAAATGGCGACAACTTTAAAAACAACAACAAAACAAAAACAACAACAGCAACAACAACAAAAAAAAAAAAAACTTTTGAAACACCAAAAACTTTAAAGGTTGGATTATATCTTTCTCAAATCTTCTGTCTGCAACCATGCAACTCCCAAAACGTTGTTAGTTTTATAATAAACATTTTCGTAGACGTTTAAAGTGCGCCAGAACAAAAAAAAAAAAAAAAAGAGCAAAATTTTTTCTTATTTTAAAATGAAAATAACAATTATGAACAGCTTCATTTCTAAATAATTTATTTTGAAATTCTTTTGTTGCGTTACATTTATTACGACTTCTTTAAATATTACGTAATCCTCCCCCAATATTAAAAGCTCGAATAAACATTTTAAAAGATCTATTTTTACACTTTGAATGATTTTTTATTAGTCAAAAAGGTTGCGCTAATGTACTATTTTAGTTTGATAGTCGTTTGCTGTTCGAAGAGAAGAAAAAAAAAAAAAAAGATGGAAAGCTAGAAGCGATATCTTACCTTATTTAAACCTAGTTTTTATTTTATGTTTTTTTACTTTATTTTCATTAAGTCTCGCGGTTTGTAATAGAAAGTTGCGAGGGACGAGAAGAGGTCGAAAAAACGGGGGAAAAGATAATTTTTTCATTTTTTATTTATCATACACACAACAATAAAAAAAGATAATTGGCCTTTATAAAGAAAGCCTGATGATAGTTTCAAGACTAAAGAACTAGGTATTATAGCTTACAAGGTAACTGACCATTAGTAATAATAATAATAACAATAACAATAATAGTAATAATAATAATAATAATAATATATATATTTATATATATATATATATATATATATATATATATATATATATATATATATATATATATATATATATATATATATATATATATATATATATATATAATATTTATTTTACAAATAATGGCGCTATATTTTATGTATTTTCTAATTACATTTTGTGTATTTACATAATATATGTATATTTTATTTACTTAGTTTTTAAATTTTGTAGTGATGAAATACTGCACATTTGTATTTTCAAATGTTTTAAAATACTTTCTATTTATAATATTTATATTTGTAACATGAGTATTAAAAAATTTATCTTATTTAATTCAATAGTTGAAGATAACAATTTACAATATATAAATTAAATATATAACTATAATATATAGAATATGGTTATAATATATAATACTTAAACAATTAAACTTTCCTAGTGGAACCTCAAAACTTAGAAAAAATACTAGAAATGTTTCTTTTTTATGTATAGAGTCGCAAGGTATATAAATATTTAAACATACGCGCATGGTTCATATATTTGAATATTGGTAAAATTTCTCACGAACTGTACTTCACAAAAAGAAACGATACTTAATGCTTTTAAAAGAAATGTTTAAAATGCTTAGAAATGTTAAAATACTTCTTAAGTAAGGTTAAATTTTTTGTTTTTGTTGTTTTTTTGTTTACTCACCTCCTCAAGGCCGAGAAGGCCATTACAGACGATGAGGCTACTTATTTGTGGTTATAACCCTCTCTCAACTCTATAACTCCGAAACATGAATCTTGACGAACAATGTCGCTGCACAGTGGGACAGAGTGTGCCAAAATACCTAAAAATCAATGTCGGTATTACACAGTGAAAATTTGTGATAATGGTGAAGAATGTTCATTAGAGGAAATATCTAGTTAAAAAAACATTAAATATTAATTTGAGCGTAATTTTATGCGGTTATTTACACGTTAATTTAACATGTGTTCCAAAACGCTGTTTTGCATTTTTTTATTTATCAACTTTCTTACGCTACTATTATTTTAAATTAACTTTATTTAATTTCATTTTTAAATATATTATTTTAATTAACAATGTTTTTTTCGCTCAGACTTTATGCTTCGAAAATAGACAGTTTTTGATATTTTTTTTTTGCTACTAACCTTTACTATTAGGTATCAGATAAACTATCCTCCAATATCGTCCAAACATGTAAATAGCAATAAAAAAAGTTATAACAAAAGATTGGTAAAAAAACATGAAAAAAAGATGTTTTGTACACAAAAATACCGACAAAACCTTTCATTACTGTTATAATATATAAGTTCTTAAATATAAATCTAAAAAAGTTATTTTATGACAAATACATGCATTGAAAAGTAATATTTTTAATATTTACACAGATAAAAGTTGTCTTGTCCATTAAAAATATTTCGTATTTTTCACCAAAGTTTAATTTTTTTAATACTTCTTTTTATATTATATAATTACATGTTTATTACTTTATCTACGCATTTTATATATAAATATAGCTATTCAAATAAAAAAAAACTACGAAAATAATTTTGGCACAAAAAACTCAATTTTGTCCCACTGCGCGCTGCGCGGAGAAACGATTTGAGCGCGGTACTACCAGGAACGTGGTAGGATCTAACAATGGGTAAATAACAATTATGAAAAATTCTTTTATATATCGTATAATATAAGTTATTCTTATTTTAGCTTTCATAAAAAATGTCTGATTTAAAAAAAGACATCGGAGTTTCCACCGATAATACTGAAATTATGACAGCCGATAAAAAAAAAGCGGATTATTTTCACGAAAACCTTACAAAAATGGTCTCAGATAATCGGCAACTTGGAGATATTGTTTCTTCAGACCGCATGCTTGGCTACACAGATTCCATAATGGCAACGTGTGCAACATTTCTAGTCATTCCGATAAAAAAGATACACACTACAAACGCTAACCAAACACTTGCTTTATCAAGTTTTATTGATGATATGCAAGCGGAGTTTATTATGTTTTTTTTGGGATTTGCCGTTGTACTAACCATTTGGGAAAACATCAACGTAAGGACAATGGTGGTAAAGCGTGTAGATGATTATGTTTTGACTTTTGTTATTTTGGAAATGTTAGCTACCACTGTTCTCCCATTTTCTTTGGCTCTTCAAGGCAATTATCCATCCGAAAAAGTATCAATAATTTTAACATGTTGCGTTTTGGGATTTATTCAAATATTAGACATACTACTCATCTGTTATGCAATTGAAACACCGAGAACCCTTCATATAGAAATACAAACGTGGTCAAAAACAGAACTTCGTAGGTTTCGGAATATAGTTCTCATCAGACCTTTGTTAAGTCTAGTTTTAGTTGTTATTGGAGGTGTTCTTTGTTTAGTTCATTACGCGGTCTCTTGGGGATTTATTGCTATTTTAACTTTGATGCCAACTATTCGTAATTTATTTTTGTATGTTCGTCGACGAATGAAAACTTCTAAAAAAATGGAAAAATATGAGTTTTATTTCTTCTTTTCAAAAGGAAACATACCCAACGAGCGCATTGAGGTAATGAGTGATGCAGCAGTCGCAGTCATAGCATGCCTTCTAATTCTGGATATAACAACGGATGAGTTTCCACCTTCCAATATAGTGTCTGAAAAGGGTTTAAAACATGTGCTGGAAAATATGAAGTCTGAGTTTTACACGTTTCTTGCAACATTTGCTATGGTTTCTACACTTTGGTATGTTAATCACTGCGTGTTACATTTATTTCGTACCATAAATACTGTAGCGCTGTATTTGCAGAAATTCTTTCTTGCGTTTTCGTGCTTATGTCCTTTAGCCGGAAATATGATTTTAAAATACGGAGCTAAAGGTAACGCAAGTTCAATAACTAGTATTCGTTATGCTGGATTGATAGTTTTTTGCGCTAGCATGGCAAACTTTTTTCTATTTTTCTACGGGTTTTTAACTCAAGAAAAATATTGGTTTGAATGGGCAAAATGTGATCGCAGCTTTAAAGCTATGCCTCGGCAATGTTTGTATATTGTTTTCAAGACATTAAATGTACCTTTTTGGTCTTTGCTGTGTACATTAGGGAGCTTAGGCTCCCCTAAATTTTCTTTTTTTGTGTTGTGTACATGTTTTATTGCATCTCCGTTAACGTTTTTTTTTGCAAAACTAGCATTTATGAATCATATTGGTAAAAATAATCAACCGAGTGATAATAACATAAATGTGTATTTAAATAGCCGCATGAGCAATATTAATAAAAATGAAGAAAAAAAACAAAAAATTACTAAAAGATTTGAAGAAAGAGAAATTGGAGATATAATTTACGATAAATGTATTCAGAGCAGTGTAAACAATAATTTATTGTTGAAAGATTTGTACGTTGTTCAAAATAATGCCGCGTTGATATCCTACAAAACGAACGTTAACTGTTATTTGTAACACTTTAGTCTCATTGTGTATTGTATGCATTTGAAATGAATAGAAAAAGGTTTGAATACTTTTATTATTTTCAATGTAAGGTTCCTCGCAAGAGCAATCAAAAATGGGAAACTAGGCTAATAATACATGAAACAATACATGAAACAATAAAAACTGCACAGATAATAAAATAACCAAAGTCACACAGAGAAAAAAAAATATGTAATTGGAAGATGTGGTGTATTTAATGCTTCATTGAGCTTTTTTTTTATTGATATGATTTTACATACATCCTATTTGCTAATGACTGTAAAGTGTAATATGCTTACACAGACTCTATGGTGATAGAGATTTAACTGATATCCAAAAATGTACCCTAAACATGAAATAAAAAGTAAAAAATACAGTTTATTTATACACAAATCGAATTTTTAGCTTAGGACATTATATGATACAGAGAGATTGTATTGTTTTAAAATAAATAATCAATTAGTTAAAGAAAATTTCAAGAGCATCTGTTTTTCTTTACATTAAAACTTTTAAAGTTTGTAGGCAACTTGATATTATTATATAAAAACTATTAGAATCACTTATAATATTATATGCAGTTATGTTATTTATGCAATGTTACGAATGAACGTTTATTTTTATATTCTAACTTAGCCATGCTTTTTTAGAAAAAATATTGTAAATATTTATCACATAAAATGAAAATGTTAGGTACCTTTTCTGTTACGGGAATGTGCATTTAATTTGAATTATAATAAAAAAAGTTTCAAACTTTTTATGTTAAACAATTTATGTTTGATATGAATGTTTTTTTTTTTTTTTTTTTTGAAAAGGTTGCTACGTTACATTTTTCTTTTAATATTTTAATTAAAATCATATTTTATTGTCTCAAATTTTTTTTTGATTTTAATGATTTATAACTTTTGGTCTTTCATGAATTAGACATATTTAAAAAAGTTTTTATATGTTATAATATTTCCGAAAATTAAATTTTGTTATATGTAGTTACGATATTATAGTGTTTGTATTAATTTATTTGTATATAACCAAACTCAAGCACGTGTGCTTTCACATGTTGAGCTTTCTTTTTAATAGTTTTTTTTTTTTATTTAACTTTGTTCTGAGCTTTAAACTTTAAGAAATTAAAATATTACATTTGGTCTTGTCAAAATATAAACTTGTAAAATTGATATTTTTTACCTTAGGTAAGTGAGGTATGACATTTTTTAAAACCACTTTCTTGTTAGTTTAACATCTCTTAAAGAAATACGATTTTTTTTTACTTTTGTTTTTTGTGGGAGGATATTCAGGGAGCGAGGTAAATGGAACCTGTAGACTGTGCCAAAACCACACAGATATTTAAAAGTAGTAGTAGTAGTTTCATTTATTTCGCCGTTAAGAATATATACAACGTACAAATATAACAAAAGGAAATGTCTGGAGCAAGAAGAAGGCATCAATTAGCCTTATCACCGAGCCCCATGACAATCGCATTTTACAATTCCGTAAAATATTAAAAAATCTTTACAAAACGTCAAGCATAAGAAGTTAAGAAACAAGAAAGTACTAAAAAATTCAAAGTAAACTTAATTAAGAAAGATATAAAATGTATAAACCCGCTAAAAAATGAGGCGTGGATTTGATGTTGATTAAATGTTTCTCGTCAACATTGATTCCATATTGATTTTTTGTCCAAAATGTTAGCCACTTATCAACGTTGATTTGGTGTTTACAAAAAACGTTGATCGAATGTTGCTTTTCAACGTTTAATCAAAAAACATTTATTCTGGTGATTCAACACTGATTTTTATAATAGCCGACGGCATTTTGATATCGCTTTTTGATGTATATATCAAAAAAATATATATCAACAATTTACGAACTATATATATTTATATATATATATTTAAACAACTTTAAAATGCATTCTACAAAATAGAGTGCTCAATGTTCTTAAAAGAACAGAGCAATTATAAATTAGTAGGAAACCACTTCACAAAATTTTTTTTCATTTAACACTGTGTTTCATCAATAGAAAGACTCATCAGAAATGCTCTTATCAATAAAAAAACTCATTATTTTTGATGTGTCTTCTACTAATTTATAATTTATATATATATATTATGTATGTATATATATAAAATATTTGAATATAAAATTTATGCATATTGCTCAAATCTTTATTTATTTTGTAAGAAACAGGATGTAAATAAAGGATTTAGCAAAAAATTTATTGATAGAGCAATTCAAAGCTAACTCAAAAGAATAATGAAAGAAAGTAGGCACTGCGTTAAGTAAGAAAGTTTTTTATTGAATTTTACCATAAAATTTACATTTTCAAACAATTTATTTAGCGTTTGCAGCATTATTCATTTTTAAAACTTTTCGATTGAGTCGTGTTCCTGATTGCGATAAAAATTTCGAAATGCCTGAGTGACATTCGCAAATTTTTCGCATCTAAATCAAAAATTCAAATCAAATTTGAAAAAAATCAAGCTGCAGAAATTATAGCAAACAGTTACATAAATGACTGACTGGGACAAACAAAATATATTTCCTGTAAAAAAAAAAAAATCTAAAAAAATGCATAAAACCATTCTTACCCACTATCATATGATACAGGGTGTATGTTTTAAAATTTATCTTCAATGAACCACCAGAACCATTAAAACAAGCCCCAGCGTCCTCGCTCATCAACAACTTTCCAAAAGCAAAAGCCGATTTATATGGAGTATTACCTCCACAACGACTAAGAGAACTCATCTTTTATTAAAAAAATAAAAATTACTTAAGGGTCAGAATACATATTATGTTCATTCTATATGAATGAAATTATCTTGATTTCAATACACGGATTTGTAAAATTGATTCTTGAATTACTTTTCTGATTTGATTCAAAATTTTGAAAATTTGTGGGGACTATATGTAATCCTTGATATTAAAATAAAAAGCAACAGTAGTACCTTTTTATCTATTTTTGCCATCCAACTCAACGCAACTTTTTGAAAATCTTAAAAAAAAAAATGTATTAAAATAAATAATATTATTATTATATATGTACAATATTTTTTAAAAAATTGTAAACCATGAAAAATTACCTAAATGGAAAAAATAAGTAAAACTTTGATTAACACATTGAAATGTACATTCTTAAATTTACCCTGGCAAGATAAATATCTTTCTCTGCTATCCTCTTTATCCAAAACACAATTTTTAGAGCCATTTTCTACCTAGGTGTAGATAAATTATACATACAAAAATTTAACAAAATTTTTAAACATTCTATAGTGATTTTTATTTAAACTTGTCAACAAACATATATTTATAAAATATTTGTCAACAAAATTATATTCAATAACATATAGTTCTAATTTCTATTAATTTTTTTACTGCACACACACACAGATTTTTATTAGAACAAAAGCAACATTAGGACTTTTTTTTACCAATATATTTGAAGACAACATCATTTTCCCTTGAGATAGATTAGTTTCTTTCGAGAAGTAAATGTTATTTTCAGCAACTGAAAAGCATGCTATTTCACTGTGCAAATGGGGAGTTGATATCGATTTAAAAACATCTATAATTCAGTAAAAAAAAAAGCATGTTTATTTTAACAAACCATTATTTTACTTTTACAAAAATAGTTAACCTACTATATTTGGAATCACATTAGATGTTCTTTGGCTATTTGAACTATCAAAATAATGTCTTCCGTATAGTCCTTCATCACCGACCACAATACCTTCATCACTTTCACAGAATGTCATTGCCGTATTTCTCCTTTAATATAAACTTTACTTTTTAAACAAAAAAAGTGCATGATTTGTGTAACTCTTCATTGCAAAATTTTTTATTTATTAAAAACTAATTTTAGTGAAACTTACTTTCGCTTTGTCCCTTTTTTCTCTGCGGTGTCAGTATCAATATTTGAAGTATCTGCTGCTTTTTTTAAGTGTGACTGAGCTTCTTCATAAAAATCTAAACACAAATCTATGTACGTAAAATCATTTATCAATATCTAATGAAAATGTAATTGAAATGTTTGCGGCAAAAGCAGGCCCTATGAGAACGGGGTGACTTTTAGTGTTTTTTAAAAACTAAAAAATTAATGAATTTTTTTAGTTTTTAAAAAACACTAAAAGTTTAAAAAAAAAACTAAAAGTTTAAAACAAAAACTAAAAACATTGTTAAAAAACCTTTTTTTTATAAAGACTCCAAAATAAAAATGTTTTTCTCAACGATTAAAAAAACTTTTTTTAATCGTTGGAAATCTTCTTTAAACATTCTAAAGACATTCAAAACATATAATTTAAACAAATGCCTGTTGGAATATTGGATTTAAAATAAGTAATATTAAATGAGAGAATAGTCATATTGTAAAGGGGGTCCCAAAATAAATTTGCACCAGCTAATGTTTATCCTCTCCAGTGCCCTGGTCAAAACATACAGTTCAGTATTTAATTCAATTATTTTACATTTTTTTATATTAATATGCAAACCTGTAGTGTATAAAATCCTAGCTGAGTATTTCTTCCAATAAGAGGTTGGTGCCTGCAAGGTTGTGACAGCTTTACAAATTGCAGCGGAACTTTTAAATGGTGGCCAGAAGCAATTCCCACCATTTTTCATTTAACTTGACATTTTAATATTCTGGTGCAATTTAATTTTAAACAATCTTATATAAGTTACAAAATAAAATTAAAAATACATTAAAGAATAAAAACAATGAACTTTGTAAAACGCTTTTTAGATTTATTAATTTAAAACACCAGCGTAAATATTTTATTATTTCTATAAACATACCAGGTATTTGTTTCACACAAAAAATTTATAAATTCAAATGCATTCAACTCACTTTAAAATTATTCAATAAACTATATATTTGACAAATTTATAACAAATTTTACAAAATGACACATGCACAGACATTCTTTAAAACTTGATGGGCTGCAAGTATAATCAAATTTTGTGTTTTTAATTCAAGAAATCAGTGATCATAAGGAATATCACAATGTCTAAGCAGAAAAAAAGCATAACCACCTTTTTGAACAGATATCATCAAGCCTTTTTTCAAAAGTTCTTTTTTTTCAGAAAAATTGTTTTTAGGTTAACTAATGAATTTACATAACAAACGTGTAAATAAGATGTTTCAGAACAATCAGGAAAAAACTTTCGAACTGAATGAGGATTTAGAGCCTTGCATTTTACAAAATCTACCAAAACCTCTTCTACTAAAATAAACCCTTTGTCGTCAATGAAATAAACTTTGCCTTGTAGATTTGATGTGATTTTATTTACCACTAGGACAGAAATTTCTTTACCATTCCTTTCTCTAAGAAAAATATCCAACTATTTTCTCTCATCTAGTTGATTCACTATATGGGCAACAGTCCTATGTGATTTTTGCACCATTTTTTTAATTTGACCCAAAAAGTTTTCAAAAAGAAAAGCTGATAGATGATCAAATCTCTCCCCAAAGTTAATACAATCATCAGCTAAATGAATCCTGGTATGAACATTGTATGTTACAAAGATCTCCCCATACAAAATTTGTACTTCTCTAACAAACCATATAAGCAACTGTTTAGCATATGCCACTTACAATTCATTTTTCACCATTTTATCAGAAAGCAGTATGCGCATAGCAATTGAAAGAGAAATAAATAAGTCATAGCTAGTTTTATTTATTTTTCCTTTTTAAAACAACAGGCCCAGCATAAAGCAGAAAGAATTGAAACTCTGTTGCTTTTCCACTTCTCAAGTTCATTTAAAGAATGTGGTCTACATTGAAAATTGGATGGTGTATAACTTTGTAAATTTATGAGTTCATTTGAAATACTGTCTTTAACAGATTGAATTATTCTAATACATTGGGGACTTTTACACCAGTTAATTAGAGGTTTTTTAACTACCCCAAGACATACAAGGTGCATATAGTCCAATGGAAATCCAGTTACCATTGGGAAACTTAACTGAACAAACAGAGAAAGACTTTCTAGTTGGTGACCTTCTTTTTTATACAAATTATTTTTAAAAGCCATGTCAGTACAAAGTAAAGCAGTTGTTTTCAATAATCTTACACCATCTTTTTGTGCGCCAACTGCAATACATCTTTCACAGCTATGGTAGCCACTATGCCCTATAATGCATTTAACAAATGCTCTTGCAGGCGCATCACAAACAAAAGCTTTAATAGTCACCTGCAGCTGTTTATACCCATTAATTTGCAATTTTTTCATTTCAAGAATAAAATCTTTAAAGTACTCATCCAAATTGTTTGGTTTTCCCTGACCATGCCAAATTGCAACAGCATGTGGTCTTTTTCTGTTAATTGTAATTAGTATAGGCCAAATGGAAGGGTTTTTACTATTGTACATAGGTGCACCATCAATACTTACAACTAGATCAAGCTTTTCCTTATTTCCAACTGTTGATATATAATAATCAATTGCACTTTCAACTCCAAGATATATATAATCGCCTCCACTGACATATAAAACATTAACTTTTTGAAGAGATTTTTGTAATGTCTGCCTGCATTTTGGTATAGATGGAGTAAATTTATTTAAGTGAAATAAAAGTGCATTTAAAGCATCATCTTTTATACAGTATTCTAATGACCACTCATATAAAAAATCTTTTGTTGAAGTTAGAGTATCAATACTACTGTATAAACTATTTTCAACAGCAATGTCGCCAACATCACCATAATTAGATTCAACTTTACTTAAACAAAATTTATTTTCAGGCGAAGTGATTGAAAACATCAATATATCGCTGTGCACACCTTTAGAAACTTTAAAATCTTTTGAATATCTGGATCTAGATGAACACAATTCCATCTACCAACAATATTGCACTCTACAAGGAGATATTTTATTCTTTTTTCAGTATCTTGTTTTTCTTTCATAAATTCTCTCATGTATGGGCTTCTGCCACATTTAAGCATTATTATCTTTATTTCATTACATCACAAAAAAAAACAAAAAAAAAAACAATAAACGAATTATTATTCTTATACAGAAAAAACCAATTTAAATTGCATTTTGTACTAAATGATTTAAGTTTGCAGTCAGAATTTATCAGGCAAATACTTGCATTCATAAACATTACTAATTTGCTATGATAATAGTAATGTTATTATAATAAGCATTAATAAGCCAAATTGCTGCTAAGTTGTGACTTTTATATGTTAAGTTGTTAAAATACTTATATTACGATGTTCTATTACCCTCAAATAGTTAAAGAACTACCCTAATTTCATTAGGATAACCTTTATTCAAGAACTGAAAATATAATTACTTAATAAAATATATGTTTTTCAATAAAGTTTATATTCATTTCATACCGTAATATAATTAAAATTTAAACAAACGTTTTATTACCACCAAAAATAACAAAAAAATTACTGTTAGTAAACGGCTCAATAAATTTGCTTTTTCTCAACAGAAAATCAACGAACGCTCTATGTTTGTAAATACGTTCATTTGCTGTTGATAATATTGCCGTTACTACAACATCCATCTATAGTTGATCGCCGTTGATAGCTAATGTCAACGCAAAATCAACGTTGATCAACATCAAACCAACGCTTCATTTTTTAGAGGGAATATATATGTGTATATACACATAAACACATACACATATATACATATTGTCTCGTATTGTCGTTTTTATAATAAAATGAATAAAGTTCATCCACAACAACATGAAATATATAAAAGTGTCAAAAATAAAATAAATATAAGATAATTTAGATTAAAGGAAACAAAAAAATAAAACTTTTTAAACTAAGAGACTAAATATTCATAAGTAAACATTTTTAAAGAAGTGTGATAAAGACATTGATATTCTTAATAATAATAGTTGATTTTCTTCTTATTTTTAGTTTTTTTGGTAGTTAGCATGTTCAAGTTGTTTAAGTTAATGTATCATTAAAAATTTGATTTGATAACTTAAAAAAGACTGGCAATATTTAGAATATTAAAATCCATATTTACTAAATAATATTTTAAATTGGCTTTGAATTACGGAAGTTTTTGTTTTTTAATATGAACAATTTGTTTAAAACTTTTTCATAAAAAAAGGTCCCCAAAGTGAATAGAATAAGAAAATGACTTTAAGATTAAATATTGCACTTACAAAAATTTTTCTGAAAATCTGGTGGGGTATTTATGACTTATTTTACTAAAATATTGATTAAATATTGTTGGAGATTGTTCGTTTTTTATTTTATGCATGAATTGTAAGACTAGGTATATATTAATTTTGTACGCGTTTAATGATCCAAGCTTACTTAGAAGTGTCTCGCAAGGCACATTTCTTGTTGCTCCAAATACAATTCCGCAAGCATTTTTTTGTTTCAAGGTATATATTAATTTATACTAGGTATATATTAATTTTGTACGCGTTTAATGACCCAAGCTTACTTAGAAGTGTCTCGCAAGGCACATTTCTTGTTGCTCCAAATACAATTCCGCAAGCATTTTTTTGTTTCAAGGTATATATTAATTTATACTAGGTATATATTAATTTTGTACGCGTTTAATGATCCAAGCTTACTTAGAAGTGTCTCGCAAGGCACATTTCTTGTTGCTCCAAATACAATTCCGCAAGCATTTTTTTGTTTCAAGGTATATATTAATTTATACTAGGTATATATTAATTTTGTACGCGTTTAATGATCCAAGCTTACTTAGAAGTGTCTCGCAAGGCACATTTCTTGTTGCTCCAAATACAATTCCGCAAGCATTTTTTTGTTTCAAATAAATTTTTTTCAACTTTGTGTAATTTGTGCAGGCCCATACAATATTTCTGTAAGTTAAATAACGATGTATAAAAGAAAAATATAAATTTTTTAAAGACCTAATGTTTAAGAACGGTTTTGCTTTATACATTATTGCAATATTTCTAGAAAGTTTTCTTTCCAGAGAGCTTATATGAGTCTTCCAAGATAAATTTTCATCTAAAATAACACCTAAGAAGTTTACAGATGTTTGTCTAATAATATTTATTTTATTTATTTTCAGATCAGGTAAATTTAGGGAAAGATTATCTGTTTTATTTTGTTTATGAAATAGTATATGCTTAAATTTTGTTACGTTAAGCGATAGTTTATTACATGTAAACCATTCGTTTACTTTGTTTAACTCTTCATTAACCACTGTAAAAAGCGTTTTAATATCCCTATGTGAAAAAAACAGGTTGGAGTCATTCGCAAATAAAATAAAATTTAATAAGTTTGATATAAAAGATAAATCATTTATATAAAGTGAAAATAATAGCAATCCTAAAATCGAGCCTTGAACCCCACTTGTCAATAGATTTTTTAGACGTTTTAACTGTTTCAAATCGTATTAACTGTTTTCTGCTTGATAAATATTCTTTAAACCATAGTAATTTATTGGGTTTTTTCCCCATAATTTTCAAGTTTTTTAAGAAGAATGACATGGTTGACGGTGTCAAGGCCTTAGACAAATCAATAAAAACTCCTAATGTCAAGCAATCATCATTGCAGGCATTTATTACATGGATTACATGCTCGGTCAAAGCGTGATCAGTTGATTGATTTTTTTTAAAATCAAATTGCTTGTTGAACAACATGTTGCTTACCGTTTAGTAGCTGTTAAGCCTATTATACATTATGCGTGCGAGTAACTTTGAAAAGCATGGCAGAACCAATTGGCCTGTAATTTAAAGTATTTGTATCATCATCAGATTTAAAATAGGTGAGACTCGTGCAATTTTTAATTTATCTGAAACAGTACCTGATTTAAAAAAAAATATCAAAAATGTGATATAGAGAGATATTTATAGACATAAATTGGTGATTCTGTCACCCATATTGTTATATTAATATTATATGATTATTATGTATTTATAGTTTTTTGGTATTAGAAGTATTTCAGGCCAATGTGTGACAAACACATATAACATATAGAATAACAATAAGCACATTACAGTATTTTTTATTTTTATAACATAAATGTGGGAAATAAGCTCAAATCGGTGATTCCGTCACGATGGAATTCAAAGTAGTACTATCTTTTAAAAAATTTTTTGGCAGATTATTTTTTTTATAATTTTTTGAATCGCCTATAATTTTTTTCCACGTCTTTGTAGTGTTTCCATTAGTTTTATCTAACAACTTTGAGTAATAAAGTTTTTTTTAGTTTTTTTTAGTTTTTTCAAATATATTTTTATAATATTTTTAGTTTGTTTCATTTTTATAAGTTTTTTATTAAGAACTTTTCATATAATTTTTTTTTCTTCGAGGATTTCAGTTGGTCCCTTAAACATTCAAGGACATAGGAGTGACTGGGTATTTATAACAATTTTTTTTTCAAAATACTTTTTGTAGAGAATCAAACCAGCCACTCTATAAAAAAATCCGTAATTTCACTAATTCCAAAACAAGAAGACCTTAATCGGTGCTGATTACAAAATAATCACAAAAGCGCAGGCCCTAAGACTTGCTAAAGTAATTGGGAAAATTATAGAACCAAATCAAACTCGCGGAATCCCAGGTAAAACAATATTCTCAAATTTACATTTAGTCCGTGATCTTATAGATTTTGCAGAATTTGAAAATCTACCTAGTTTTATTTTATCTGTAGACCAAGAAAAAGCGTTTGACAAAGTCGATCATGTTCTTCTTCTGCAAATTCTCCAAAAATTCAATCTTGGAGAAAATTTTGTATCTTTTGTTAACACTCTATGTTCAGAAGTTTCGACATCTATTCTAAATTGCGGTTTTTTGTCGGTCTTTATTCCTACGGAAAGAGGAGTCAGACATTTGGTGCTCTTTTGCTATACGTTTTTGTCGCCGAAGCTCTTGTTTTGGAGGTCAGAGCGGATAGTAGAATAGAAGGTTTCCACTACTAGGAGCACCAAAACCCTTTAAATTACAGCAGTACGCAGACAACTTGAGCTTTTGTGCCAGGGACGTAAAATTTGTCCGCTACTTTTTCTAAAAAGAAAAACTGTTAGAAAAAGCAAGTGGTTCAGTGATCAATGCCTCGAAAACCAATGGTTTTGCTCTTGGGGGTTTTGATCCTAAAATTTACCCAGAATTGGACAACATAGATTGGAACAATAACACCGGTTTCAAAATATTAGGCGTTACTTTTTATAACAGACTGAGTGAAACTACTAATTTCAACTGGTTAGTAACTCTAAACAAAGTGGCAAAAAAACTCAAATTTCTGGGACTACGTACTAGTCACTTAGAGGAAAGACTATGTTGATAAACACGCTAGCAATGTCAAAAGTGTGGTTTCTGGCAAACATGTTGTCCATTCCCGATTGGGTAATAGAATAATTGCATAGAGCCATTTTCGAAAATCTGTGGCAAAAGACCAATTTCAATCCGGTTAAGAGAGAGACACTTTTCTTACCCGTCAAAAGCGGGGTCTCGGAATTTTATCTCTGATGGAGCAAATCTTGCACTTCGCCTCGAAACGCTCATTCAACTGAAAGAATCCGGAAAGATAAAACTCACGATTATTACTACTTTTTAAAGTATTGGTTGGTAAGTTCACTTATAAAATTTACGAACCAAGTCCAAAGCTGGAACTTTTTAAACAAAACAATTTTCCAAAACACTGGGACAACAAAACGTCTCAGTACTACAAATCAACAATTGAAATATTAGGCAAAGACGGGTCCCTTTTTACCATCCACCTAAAATCAATAAAAACTTTTACTTAGAAGTGGCAAAAAAAAAATAACAATCGTGCCAGCAGAACTTTTCTGGAACGGTTCAATAAAAACAATAATGCCGTGGACCTAAAATTGGGAAAAAAAAACTTTACCTCTGATAGATACAAATTGACACAAAACATCCTCTATCCATTTTTACACGACAGTCTACCTTCTGTGGACATTTTCTGTCATAATATTATGTCCGTAGAAACACTGCGGAGATTTCTGTGAACTTTTTTGTATTAAGAACGTTTTTTGCCAATTAGAGAATGGGAATCTAAAACTAAACATTTGAGTTAAAACAAAACAACGACTCGAAGCAAGATCTGCATGTTTAGCATAGACTTCCTCTTCTCTGCAAATATTTTCGAAAATTTTGTGTGAACTCTTGATTCCCTTCCGCACAACGGCCCTAAAATAAAAAACAAAATATACAAAAAATATAAAATCAAAAAACACTAAAAAATATAAAATAAAAAGACAAACAAAAAATATTAAAAAAAAAATTAAAATATAATATATATATATATATATATACTAGGGTGGAGTGAATTTTAGTTTTTTTTTACAATTCGATTAGCCTGGGTGTGCAAAAGTTGTCTGTTCATTTCAGAAATACTCTGGAAAAATATCAATGCTCTAGGAAATTATGTTGAGGTTCCTCAAGACCTCTAAAATTTTAATGGGTCCCTAATATTATGTAAAAAAAAGTTTTTCAAAAGTATGTCATGTTGGGTCTCAAAAGAAGCAAAATTTTATAAAAATTTCAAAAATAACAATTATTTTATAAAAAAATTATTATTTAAGATTTTTTTGAAATTATAATTAAAAAAATGAACTTTTTTCATTTTCAGCTTAAAAGGTCATTTTTTCTGCAGTAAACTATAAAATAACAATTTATTTTAAAAATAATTGTTATTTTTGAAATTTTTATAAAATTTTGCTTCTATTGAGACCCAACATGACATACTTTTAAAAAACTTTTTTTTACATAATATTAGGGACCCATTAAAATTTTAGAGGTCTTGAGGGACCTCAAGATAATTTCCTAGAGCATTGATATTTTTCCAGAGTATTTCTGAAATGAATAGACAACTTTTGCAAACCCAGGCTAAACGAATTGTAAAAAAAACTAAAAATTCACTCCACCCTAATATATATATATATATATATATATATATATATATATATATATATATATATATATATATATATATATATATACAGTTGCAGTCTTAACATTATTGTAACCTGAGTTAATGTAATTTTATAAAGTTGTAAATAAAAAAAAATAATAGTCTGATTGCACATTCTAACATCATGAATGTCTTCGCTTCTCGGTCTAATGGCTAAGATCAAGTATAGTATCTGTTCTTATTTCCATTCCGGACAATCTCACAATTGGTAACGGTATTGTAAGAAAGCAGAAACAAGAAAAGAACCTCTAGCCGCTTTTTCGCTGTCTCCTTTTACGTCCGGAAATCCCAAATCAATCTGTCTACTTCGGATGTTAAATGGAGATAAACCATTAAGTTGGTGCTACTTAATTTCGGCTGAGTGGCAATTAATAAACCCTTATTGGACCGAACATTGAGTCTCGGCTCCCAAATAACACCGCCTTCTAGGGCTATGTGTAAGCCTGGTTTTAGCTTCAGGTGTCTCTAGTTGGTCGGTAAAAAAAACAACAAAAAAACAAAAATGTCTGTCCTATCTATCTATCTCTATACTATCTTTCTAACTCGACTACTTTTTTTTTCACCTGTCTTTTTTGTTTGTTTGTTTGTTTGTTCTTTATTACATTTAAAACAACATTTCATTATAAAATATAAAGTTTACAAAATAAGATTAAAAAAGTAAATGACAATAAAAAATTTACATAAATAGATCGATAAAAAAAATAAAAGAATGCGGGGACCTATAATAAAAAAGATTAGTTAAAAATAAATTAAAATAAGAAAATTATTAAAAGGTATAAACGAATCAAAAGATTAAAGAAAAATAACACACGAAAATGAATAAAGAAATAAAACAACGAACAGATTTAAAAATACAAAAACAAAACAAACAAAAAATCATTTTTTTAATTTTAATTTCATTTCGTAAAAGTTTTTGTGTTTGCATTTTCGTTTTGTAGTTTTTGCTTTCATTTTGTAGTTTATGTGTTTGCCTTTTTGTTTGCGTAAAGTTTGTTATTATTTGAGCGTTTGTAGCTAATTGTTGTTATAATACTATTTGTTGTTATAATACTATTTGTTGTTATAATACTATTTAATAGCTAATTGTTGTTATAAACTAATATTGTTGTCCTCTGTTTTTCTATTTTGCCACATTTTCTACACTTTTCTTTTTTCGCCAAAAATAACTCTGTTTTTCTATTTTACCACATTTTCTACACTTTTCTTTTTTCGCCAAAACATAAGTTTTTGTGTTTTGCCTTTTCGTTTGTGTAAAGTTTTTTTTTATTTGTGCTGTTTTGCTAGTTATTTTCATTTTTGTTTGCTGTTGTTATTGAGTATTTTTTTTTTTTTTTTGTCTTATTATTTATTACTTATTATTTTATATATATATATTTTTTAATTAATCTAATTTACGCATGCTTTTGTTTATTATTATTGCTGTAAATTTTTTGTTGGTTTGTTTTATTTAGGTGTCACTCCAATGACTAGTTTTTAACTATATATGAAAATTTTTAAATCTGTTATATATATTATATAACCCAAAAAAAGTTACAGAAAAATCTTGGTGTGTGTATATATATATATATATATATAAATATATATATATATATATATACATATATATATATATATATATATATATATATATATATATATATATATATATATATATATATATATATATATATATGTATGTATATATATATATATATATATATATATATATTTATATATATATATATATATATATACACACATATATATATAACATTTTCTTTTTTCGCCAAAACATAAGTTTTTGTGTTTTGCCTTTTCGTTTGTGTAAAGTTTTTTTTTATTTGTGCTGTTTTGCTAGTTATTTTCATTTTTGTTTGCTGTTGTTATTGAGTATTTTTTTTTTTTTTTTGTCTTATTATTTATTACTTATTATTTTTTATATATATATTTTTTAATTAATCTAATTTACGAATGCTTTTGTTTATTATTATTGCTGTTAATTTTTTTGTTGGTTTGTTTTATTTAGGTGTCACTCCAATGACTAGTTTTTAACTATATATGAAAATTTTTAAACCTGTTATATATATATATTATATAACCCAAAAAAAGTTACAGAAAAATCTTGGTGTGTTTATATATATATATATATATATATATATTATATATATATATATATATATATATATATATATATATATATATATATATATATATATATATAGTAAAAACTTTTTAAAACTGAATTTAAACTAAACTAAGTTAATATTTATGATTTTTATATTAAATAATTAAAATTTATATATGAATTTATCGAAAAAGGAACTAAAAAATTACAAAATAATATTATAAGTTACAAAAAATTACAAAAGAAATAAAAAATCAAAAATCAAGGCAAAAAAATTAAACATGCCTAATTTAAAAAATTAAATTAAATTAAAAATAAAGAAAAGTAATAAAAAATTAATAACGCTAAACAACGTCTACGCATTGAATTTACCAAGTTTCTGGTAATATCTGACCTGATTTCCGACCAAAAACTCGAAATTAAGTTTTTCAGCTTTCTTCGAAATTGGCCGATCTTTTAATTTTTTCTCGACGTGAGCCCGAAGATGCTCGATTGGATTTAAGTCTGGTGATTGAGCAACCCATTCGAGCATTTTAAACCCTGAAACTTAAATATTCGACGACCGAACGAGTCGTATGTTTAGGATCAATGTCGTTATCTTTCAACCCGACAATTTCTGCAGATGAACTAAAATTATCTTGCAGAACTGATTTATATAAATATTGATCCATTCTCTGATCAATAAACGCCAATTTCCCGACTACGCTCGCTGCCATACATCTCCAGATCATAATATTACCGCCACCGTGTTTAACTGTGGCAATTGAAGCTCTTCTCCTGGCTTCCTCCATATCTTTACAGCTCCATCAGAGCCAAATAAATTGAATTTTGACTCGTCAGACCAAATGACTGAGTCCCAGAACTCTTGTGGCTTTTTCACGTACTTTTTTGCCCATTCGAGCCGCTTCACTCTATTGATTGGGCTTATAAACGGCTTGTTGCGTGGTGTTCGTCCATGTAAATCCGCTTCATGCAAGCGATTTCTAATTGTTTGCGGTGTGAGAGGCAATCCAAAACTCTTCTCCAACTCTTTTGCTGCTGCTGTTGTTGAAGATCTTGGATTAATTTCGAATCTTTTGATCAAAGATCGATCTTGACGCGCCGTAGTCTTTCGTTTGCGTCCTCTTCCAGGTTGATTTTTGAGGTTTCCAACTTTTTTAAACATTTCCTCGATGGATTGAATGGTTGCAGGCGATATACATAGCGTTTTAGCTATTGATCTTTGGCTTTGGCCATCTTGCCATAACGCAATTACTCGTACACGAAGTCCGATCGAATGAGATGTGTAGCTTCTTTTATATTTTATATTTTCAATGCTGGTCATTGCTGGAAAGTTTATTAATATAAATATATAGTTTAAATTAATATAAATAAATAATATAATTAAATATAATATAATTTTTGATACTTACCATTCGAATTTTCTTGTTGCTTGATTAATTTTTTTGTCAGGAATTTTCAATAAAGTTAGTTCTTTATTTTTTCAAAATAACAAATTCAAATTTTTTATTTTCAAACATATGATTTTTAATGTATTTTTTAAGCCCTATCTTTTGGTGAAATTAGTTTTTCAAAAAAGTTTATACTTTTTGGGAAAAATGCATTTTTATTAATTTCTATTTTTATTAATATCTATATGTATACTGGCCGGCATAAGTTTCCGGTCACTTAAAGTTTTTATAGTTTTTTACGTATAGGGGAGAGTGGGGAGAAGTGGGACACGAATTTCTTTTTTCAGGGTAACTGTAATATCTTTTTTATTTGATGTATGAACTGAACCAAACTTGTCTAAACAAATAAAGCAGTGTTTGGGGCACCAAATCCACTCCTTAAGATTGACAGAATGTTTTAATAAAGTATATATTTTTTGTTTTAAAAGGAACCCTGCTATTGGGGTAAAGTGGGACAAGTGTGCGGGAGAAGCAGGACATTTGGGGGAGATGTGGGACTATATAAAAACAACTCCAAATCTAGTTAAATATTAATTTGAGAAAACTTTGATTTTAAAGTTAAATTTAGTAAATAAAACGCGGCAGGGGAGTAATGGTAGAGCGCTTGGCTTGTAAGCAAGAGGTGTTTAACTCCTACCACGTCCAGGGTGGCCACATAAAATTTTTATAAGAAAAAGAGGGTATTAGAGTATTTTAGAGGAGATTTTGCATTTAATTTAGAGGACTTTCTCGCAAAACTACAACATTTTTAATAAAAATAGAGGATTTTTTATACAGGTTTAACGTCCATGTTTCCACATAACTGGGTTTGGACAGGGGTCAACTATATCATTTTTTATGTTAGATCACACGGATTCGCTAAAAATAATTTTTTACGACCCAATCCTTCTTTCAGATGTTACCCAGTTTTGCAGACCATATATTTTGAACATTATACTACCATCAGGAAATGAAAAAATAAAAAAGAGGAGTTAAAGAGGAGATTTTATCAAATTATTAACTTTTTAGAAGATAATAGAGGATATTAGAGGAGGTTTTTAAAAAAAGAGGACATTAGAAGATTTTAGAGAAGCTGTGGCCACGCTGACGTCTCTGGAAGTACCACGCTCTACTTAGTTCCTTCGCGCAGCGGGCCTAGTTCATAAAGGTTTGTGTTTTCAAGTTAAAGGGTTGAGAGAGGGTTGTAACCACAATAAATAAATAAAAATTAAAAATGCGTAGCCTCTTCGACTGAAGTGAATGGTGGAGAGGTGAATAATAGAAAAAAAAATCAAATTATCAATGCCTTTTTCAATCAAATTAAGATTACATTTTAAGAATTAAAATTTCTTTGTTAAAAAAAGAAAAAAGTTATTTTACATTTAAGATGCCAAAGTTCACTTGGAAAATGATTTCAGCTTTTGTTCTTGATGTTGTTCCAGCAAGCGGTTGAGGCAGGACTGCTTTTATTTCATCAATATTCACACAACGAATGTTATTAATTCTAGGTTGGACAAATTTAGAAATAATTGAGTAATAATTAGCAGAAACATCATTTGTTATTTTGTTGAAATCTACGTTTTTCCTCACAAGCCTTAAGCCTTCACTGCATGGTTCTTGAGGCACATCTCTCTCTGTTACAACTGATGATAAAAAAATATCATCCCTATATACATGTCTATCATAAGACCAAATTCACGCGAAATCCTGACATAATATTTGTTGGTGTGGAAGATTTTTCCCATGCTTGTCGAATGAGACTGGCCATTTCATAAATTGTAAAGGCTTGTCCTGGATTGTTAAGCATCCAGCTATTGGCAGCTGCATTAAAATATATTCTGATTGGACCAAAAACAGACCTATCTAAAGGTTGTTTCTTATGTAAAGTATGTGGTGGCAAAGTCATCATACAAACATGGTTCTCTTTTGCATATTCAAGTGACTGTAGTGAAAGATGGCTTTCATGATTATCTATAATCAATAAAACTTAACAAAATTTTTTAAAACATCTATAAATATTTCAGCATTCATCCATCCAGATTGATTGGCTAATCCAATAGAACCTTCTGATGCTCATTTCATTATTGGGTTTCCAAATTGTTTTCATGGAAAAACAATAACAGGGGATATTGCTATACCAACTGCGGAGACAATGCAACACACTGTTACTAATTCACCTCTTTCTCTAGATGTTATTTGCCCAACTTGCTTCGATCCCTTTGATGCAATGACACGATGAGTTTTTTGCACAGTAGTAAAACCTGTCTCATCAAGATTAAAAATTTTAAATGATGTTGCTTTAGACTCTGATATACCTTCTTGTAATTTGTTTAAGAAATTATCAATAGTATACCGATTAAATGCCGATGCTTTTGCAATTGAAGTTGCCTCTGGTTTTCTAACAGATAGTTTTGGGTTTCTTTTTAAAAACCCTGTTAACCAATCTCGACCAGCCTTTTTTTTCTCTATCCAACACAAGGGATATTTTACTTTGTTTGCTTGATCCATTTCAAAAGCTAGAGCTCTTACTTGAACTGGTGTAAGGCCATATAACATATCAGAACATGACTTTAGATAAGTGCTCAGAGTTTGTTCTTGTGCAACGGAGAAAATCATAGAATGTTTATAATTTGGTTGAAGATTAGCAGCTGGGTATTGACACTTTTTTTTACACACCTATGAAGTGCAGACTTAGAAATCCCAGCTGAATATGCTGCTTCTCTAAGGCTTATTTCATTTTCCACTTCAGCTACAGTAACTTTCAAAATGTTTTCTGAAACATGTGAAGATTCACTTTTTCTTTTATAAACTCTAGGCATGACCTGAAATTTAAAAGAAATTAGGTTTGATAAAAAAATATTTTTTATGGTATTAAGGTCACTGTTATTACTATATCTTATATCAGACTATTATGAAATTATGATTTTAAGATTAAAAAAACTTTGATGCATGCCTTTTGCTTTCCAAATACTTTCAAAATATTGATGTAAAAAGAATTCTAAATTTACTCCAAACAATAATGATGAACCAAATCAAACTTATCTTTAATGAAGATCTCTATTTCCAAATTTTGTTTTAAATCAACTGAATAAGAACTAAAACTTAAATTAAATATTTCAATAAAGCTTCTCAATATTTATATTTTGAAAACTATAAAATATCATAGCTAAAATATTCTAGAAATTTCCGCAATAAAATAACGCATAACTGTAAAGGAGAAGTGGGACAGCGGCTTTTTTCTTTGTCCCACTACACTTACCCTATGTAGGGAAGACGAAATAAAACTAAAATTACAGACACACAGTTAAAGCTAAACTATAAATTTAATTATTAAATGTTAGATGATAAGTGCATTTCCCTATAAAATAGAAAAAAAATGCAACAACAGTCGAAAATAAATACATACATGAGTTACTAGACTGTCAGCAAAAGCACTTTTTTGAGGTACTTTCAAAAAAAAGGGTTTTCATCGCGCGCAGGGAGGGGAAATAATGTCTACTAAAAAGAGGACATGAAATCTATACGTTTACATTAAATAACAGTAATTAGGCGCTGCTGCGAAATAAAATTATAGGGGTGTCACAATTTTTAAATTCTTTGTAAGTGATAAATTAATTCGATTAAGATGTGCTAATGTTTTAAATAAACTTGTAATAATTGATATTAAATTTTAAAATTGTATATAAGCCATAAAATAATTCTTTTAACAAACAAGTTATATCTAATAAATGGCTTTCTAATTGGCATTGGTTAGGAAGAAGGCGTGAACTTTCAGTTAAATGCCCTTCCGCGGTGCTCTGTAATAAAGACTTCTTGGGGTAACTATAATAAAAACTAAAAAAAAATTTTAAAACAGTATTTATTCTGAAGATCTTTTTAAATAACATTTTAAAAAGATGTAAACATCTATCATTTCATCAGAAAGCGAACTACGAAACTTTGTGACAAATCTGGAAGACGAGGAGAAAACTCTTTCTGCTTCCGAGGAAATTGCTTGAATTCTGTGGATGGCTTGTTCAAGTTTTAAAACTGCTTCTGATTTCACACCAGTTACTTTGTATTCTTTTAACTGATCGGTGAAGGTCTTGACTTTTTTTTGGCTTTTTAGCTGTTGATTGATTTTGATAAAAAACTTCTTGAATTTCGACAAAAAAAGATGTCGATTGTGATGGTTCTTCTTGTTTGCTTTTAGCGCAATCATCTGATTTTGTTTGGAGACTATTTTCTTTTGTTGCAAATAGTTGATCAAACAATTTTGCAGCATAAACTTGAATATCTTTTTTAGAAGCGTAAAAAAATGTGTGGTTTTTATTTAAAAAAAATCGGGATTGTGCAAATAACGACTCAATGATACCAACATAATGTTTTTACGATTTTCGTATCTGGAGATTAACGCCTCAGCAAAATTAGAACTGATGTTAGTCTCTAGTTCCTTCAATTTCCTTACTAACGTTTCCATAACGATGTCACACTCCAAAATTGTTGTATTTGGTTTTTCCAAGCGAACTGCAGCGTCAGCAATGACTTCCAAAAAGCCAGACAGCAATTTTAAGAAATCCAAGTCAATTTCATCTAACATGTATAAGCAGTTTAGTACTTCGAGTGTTTTTTTTTACAGCTTCTAAGCAATCCAAAAATCTTTTGATCATCTGAAAAACACTGTTCCATCTAGTGCAGTTGTTGAGCAACAGTCCTTTGTCATGCGAAGATCCGTAAATTTTGTGTATTATTCTTTTAAGAACTTCATATCGAAACGATGAATATTTTAAAAACTTAATTAGTATTCAAAGTTTCTGTAGATTTTTTTCGATATTTACTTCATATTCAATCTCATTCTTCAAATATTCAATAAAAAACTCTCCTTCAGTCTCTCCATCGGTTTCCGTTTCTGTTTCAATATGCGATTCAGTTTCTTTGTTCACAGTTTCGCGACAATCTTTTTTAGCGTATATCAAATCACAAACACTCAAATGAATTGAATGATTCTGGCAGATTTGATGTGGAAACTTAAATATGGTACCCAATTTCACCATCCAGCTTCAGTCATCCGTAGTTTTACATGCAACATCTTCATCATCTATACCGAATTCTTTTAATTTTTGCATTATCAAAAAATTTAATGTTTCGGCAGAACAAGGAGTTGGCAATCTTACCATTCCTAAACAATATGTTCGCACGTGATGAACATTTAAATTGTAGTATCTTCTACCTCTATTGCTACACCATTCGTCACCTGTTAGTCAAAATTTTTCTCCTTTTGCTTTCAATGTAGATAATTAAGCTATCATTAAACATTTAGCTTCAGCATGAAACATCTTAATTTTTTCTGAAATTGTGAACGCTGACTTGGACAAACTATGCCCATAATTTTCAAAAAGCATTCTGAAGTGTTTCAGATTGAGTTATGGACTTAATCGAATATCCATCAAGAGCTGTCAATTTGGCAAGAAAATAGTTTAACGACATCTTAGTCAAAACTGGTCTGGAACATGATTTTAAATCTATTTTCTCGCAAACTTTGACGTGACCAATTAGGCCGTTTGTGCTGCTTCCTGGACAAGCGATTCTTTTATGGCATTTTTTGCAATCTCCGTATTTCTTATCATTTACCACAACTTTATCAAAGTATTTCCACGCTTCCGAAACCATTTTTCTCTATAAAAGAAAAATTATCAATTTGACTGTGATAGATATTTGTTCTTAATTTTATTTTAATTGTGATAAGTTATCACATTTTAAGTTATTAATTAAGTTATTTATTCTAATAGGTAAGTATAATGAAACATTAATTATTTATATTTGTTATCAGTGATAACCTTTTATTAAATAATTTCGCCACAATGCACAGTGGGCCGAATATTAGACTTATGGTGGAAAAAATTATTTTAATCATAAGGTATACGACATTATTGTAAAAAAAAAAATGTATTAAATGTTTAAAACTTACCTCGTTGTTACCTCGACCAGTTTTTGTATATATTATAAATAATGATCTAGACTTATAATTTTTTTTTGTTAAGGTAAACTATTAAATAGTTAAAATATTAACTAACATCACACACGCATAATATTTTAAAAGTTACTGTTTACAATCTTTGCTTAAAAATTAAAAAATTCTTGCATTTTTGATAAAAAAAGATATTTTATTATGCATTACATTTTATTATAGCACAACTGATTTTTGTGGATTTAAAAACTTCTATTATTAAAAGATACTATTATACTCAAAAGAGTTTTGGAAATAGTACAATGGAAAAGTACGAGAATGTTTGATTATATGGTTTTGAATAGAATAAGCTTTTTTTTTGAGGTTTTTTCAACCACCACCATTTGGCCCACTGTGCATTACTAATTGCTTTGTGATATAAATTAGTGTTGGTATTGAGCAAAGAGAACACTTATATTTTGAAAACATTATGAACTATTGTAAAAGCAGCGTAGAAATAAAATAAGAATTCAATTATTTTACGAGTAAAAATTGATATTTTCTAAAATCCTTTGTCTAATAGATATATTCAAAAATTGTTGAAAATACCGCAATCAACAGTGAGTGATACTATTCGTCGCTTTAATTGTACTGGTACAAATAAAGATAGGAAAAGAACTGGACGTCCTTGCAAAACATCAAAGGCGGAAAACAAGTCAATTATACTCTTATGTAAAAAAATAGACAATTAACAGCCCAAGAAATAACATCTAACTTCAATGCTGCTCATAATAAAACTATTTCAGAAAGAACTGTAAGACGTCGCTTGAAAACTGTTGGCTAAAATGGTAGAATAGCAGTTCGAAAACCTCTTTTTAAATCAATAAATTGGAAAAAGAGGCTTCAATGGGCTCTAGCTCATTCAAATTGGACAGATATAGACTGGCGAAATGTATTGTGGACGGACGAATCCAAATTTCTCGTTTTTGGAACAAAGCGACGGATCTATGTGCGACGAACAGCTACTGAAAAATTTCATCCACAGTGTATACAGCCTACTGTCAAATATGGTGGAAGTTCAGTAATGGTGTTGGGCTTTTTTGCTTTTAATCAGGTTGGTAATCTCGTAAAAATAAATGGAATTCTTGATAAGAACGGATATCATAAGATATTATGTAGACATGCCGTGCCTTGTAGAAAGCGTCTATTTGGCCACGGGTTCACCATACAACAAGATAATGATCGAAAGCACACAGCTAAATACCGTACAAACTATTTGCAAAGAAAGAAGCTCACGGAGAACTCAAAATTATGACATGGCCACTACAATTCGCTGATCTCAACCCAATCGAGTTACTATGGGAACAACTGGATCGTGAGGTAAGAAAAGAGTGTCCTACATCAACAACATATTTGTGGTCAACTTTGCAACGAGAGTGAAAAAATATTTCACCAATTTATTGGGATAATTTAATCAAACGTATGCCAAAACTTGTTTGTGCAGTAAGGAAAACAAAGGGTGGATTTTTTGATGAAAAAAAAATATAAACTTTTGTTTGTGTTAGATTGCGAAAACTCGTTTATTTTTATCATAGGTTTAAACACGTTGATTAGTTTGTATGTATTGTTATGATATTTGGTTAATTGAAATTAGTTAACTTGTTTTTTTATACATTTTTTTACAAAAAAAAAGAGTGACCGGAAACTTTCTCAGGGCAGTGTATATATATATATATATATATATATATATATTTTTTTTTTTTTTTTTTTTGTTATTTCACCTCCCCAAGGCCTAGAAGGCCACTACAGATGAGGAGGCTACTTAATTGTGGTTATAACCCTCTCTCAACTCTATAACTCCGAAACACGAACCTTGACGAACAAGGCCGCTGCGCGGAGAAACAAGTTGAGCGCGGTACTACCAGGGACGTGGTGGGGATCGAACTCGGAACCTCTCGCTTATGAAGCAAGCGCTCTACCACTACACCACTACCGCATTTTAATATATATATATATATATTTTATATATATATATATATATATATATATATATATATATATATATATATATATACATATATATATATACATATATATATACATATATATATATATTTATATATGTATATACATATATATATATTTATATATATATATATATATATATATATATATATATATATATATAAATATATTTATATATATGTATGTATATATATATATATATATATATATATATATATATATATATATATATATATATATATATAAATATATATATATATGTATGTATATATATATATATATATATATATATTATATATATATATATATATATATATATATATATATATATATATATATATATATATTTATACATATGTATATATATATGAAATTTTAAAAGTCAATTGATTAATAGAAAGTAAAAATGGGTTTACAAAAAAAAATATATATATATATATTAAAAGTATATTACGAAATCATCAATTGTAAAAAATAATTCTTTAGATTTTCGTTTAAATGAGTTGTAGTTACATTGTTCAATAAAGGCTTTGCATGATTGCAACGTTCACTAAAATTTATTAAACGCGCTTTATGGCACTGATGACGATGAAGAGGTTCAATTATGCTTTTGTTGGTACTAGCCTAAGCAATATTTGCATAGTTATTATAGCTGTGAATAAAAGAGAAATATAATTGAGTAAGAGTTTTCTTATTCAAAAAACTTCTTATTTTATATAAAATTTCTATATTTTTTGAAGTTTTGTTGCATAAATTTTCATTGTGACTTTTTCAAGTAAGGTTATCATCAATATAAACAACTAAATAATTTGTGACATTTACTATGTTTATTTCGTCATTATCAATGAAAAGGGGTGGCAACTTACTTGGAATTATTTTTTTTAGAAGGTGGAAGCAAAAAAAGTCAATTAGTTTTTTCCATGCTGAGTGATAATTTCTTTGATTTAAACCAGTAAGAAATCTTGTGTAATTCTAGATTCATAAGTTGAAACAATGTGGGAATGATATAATGACATAAAAATTGGTTTGTGCCATTGGCAAACGTAATTGTAATTAATCTGGATACTTTATGAAGATTGTTAATATGTATGAGAAAAAGAAGAGGTCCGAGAATTGATCCTTGGGGAACATCACAGACAATCTTTAGCAAGTTCATTGGTAAAGAATTGGATCGAATTGTTTGCAATTATTTAAATAACTTTTAACCCATTTACGAACATTTCCAGTTATTCCGTAATGTTTAAATTTTTTTAAAAGAATTTCATGATCTATAGTATCAAAGGCTTTGGATAAGCCAATGAAGATGCCTACAGTATATTCAGATTTTTTAAACAATTCAGTGATAAAACGTGTTAGGTGGAGAATCGCGTGTTCTGTAGAGTTGCTTTTTTTAATTTCATACTAATGGTTATATAACAAATGATTGTCAGTAGGATGTGTGTAAATTCTATTAGACATAATTCTTCTAGAGTTTCAAAAAAAACTGGAAGAACAGATATAGGACCATAGTTACTAACATTTGTTAGATCTCCTCCTTTGAATATCGGTTTAACTTTTGCTATTTTAAATTGATCAGGAAAAACTCCTTGCCTTATTGAAGGTGAAAAAATCATAAAAAGAATGTCTTTAATAATTCCGTTTAAATTTTTAATTATATTGCTATTTATACCATCAAAACCACTCGCTTTGATTGGTTTTAGCATACGAAAAGCAGTTTCAAATTCCCCAAATAATAATTCAAAGGAATCAAGATTAGTTGTTGCAATGGACGAGATATCAATTTTTATGTACATATTTGAATTTTTTTGCTAAATTAGGTCAGACTCAAACAAAGAATTTGTTTAGTTCAATTGCTATTATATGAGAATCATATATGACTTTATCATTAATTTTAATGCCATTTTTTTAAAGCGCACGGTTTGGATTTAGTGTTATCGGTAATTTCTTTTAGAATTGGCCATGTGCGTTTGGAATGGTTTTCGTTTTGCTTAAGTAAATTAGAAGAGTTTTTTTTTTAGATGCTTTTTAAGTGTTTCAAAAACTTTAGCATAATTCTGTAGATGGTTTTACTTTTAATTTTCTTTTAAATATTATAATATATATATATATATATATATATATATATATATATATATATATATATATATATATATATATATATATATATATATATATATATATATATATATATATATATATATATGTATATATATATATATGTATATATATATATATATATATATATATATATATATATATATATATATATAAATATATATATATATATATATATATATATATATATATATATATATATATATATATATATATATATATAAATATATATATATATATATATATATATATATATATATATATATATATATATATATATATATATATGTATATATATATATATGTATATATTATATAAATGTATATATTATATATATATGTATATATTATATATATATATATATTAGGAGTGTTCAAAAAAATAAAATTTTCAAAACGCGAATACACAAGAAGCCAAATTTGGGGCAAATAAAAAAAATGTGATTACAAAAAAAAAATTCCAAAAGTATTGACGTATACCTTGTGCTCAAGCGGCAATATACCCAAAAAATGCCCCAAGTTGTTCCTTAATTATTTGGCTTCGAGTGCAAGGTATATTTATAAAACTTTTATATGATTTGAGACTCAACACGGCATTTCCTTGGGAAACTTTTTGTCAATATCATTAGGTAACCGTTTATTTTTTGAGGGTCGGTGGCAACCCCAAAATATATTATTTTATTCAAGAAGTTTTTAAACTAATTGTTGTTTTATTATAAAAAATACAAGTTTTAAATAATTTAAAGTTTTAAATTATTAAAACATTTTGACGTGTTACATAATTTAGATTTTTATAGCTTTTTGTCTGAATATAAAACTTTTAGACTTTTTTGAGATGTGAAACTCTCTTTTATCTTTGTTTGTTTTGATTGTACATCATTAAAAAGTTTTTTTTTTTAATAATGAAAATGGCATGAGAAACATAAATGTATTTTAAACTACTGTTGAATACCCGGTGATATGGGTCCAGAGAAAGCCAGCAGAATATGAAGTAGTTTTATTGCAAAATATATTTAACTAAACACAGTTTCTTTGGTGACGGAAATAGCAAAGTTTTAATGGTGTAAAAAATGTTTATTAAGAAACTTAAAAGAACAAACTTAAATGTGTTGATCAAGTACAAAAATGAATTGCAACACGTTTACGTCACCTGAAGAATAAGAAAAATGGTCTTGCTGGTTGTGGAAATTGACTGATGGAACTATTGATCGCCTTAAAAATTATTGTGGCATTGCAATCCGCTAAAATCAAAATGATTCAAAAGTTATGAAAACGGGCGGTAATAGCGGCACTTTATAATGTTGCCTCAAAATGAAAAGCGACATTTTTCTCACTGATAGATGACAGTGCACTGTCCTGAAGGTGCCGATAGTTGGTACTAGTATAATTGTGTCAAGGAAAACCATACCTCAACTTTGTAAGTGACCGTGGTTCCAGTTCCGGATAAATATTAAGCTTTTCACAGACCCTGTTCCGACCCGGCAAAATTATAATATTTAGCAGGGGTTGATAGCCGGGGTTAAAAAAAAATTTAATATAAATTATCACAGCTAGCGCACATACGTTGGTAAAACGTTAGAGCAATTTTGTGAGTTGCGTAGGCCAACGTTGTTTTTATTTCATTTTATATTATAGTTGTTTTTAAATTATTTTACATTGCGTTATTTTTATATTATTTTATATTATACGTTGTTTTCATACTATTTTATATTATCGTTTTTATACATTGATAAATTTTATAAAATTATCGTACACATATCATATACGTTGTTTTTATTTTATTTTATATTATTGCTGTTTTTTTATTATTTTATATTACATTTTGTTATTTTTTTTTTATTATGTTTTTATATTATCACCTTTGCATCGTTGGCCAACGTTGTATATATATATATATATATATATATATATATATATATATATATATATATATATATATATATATATATATATATATATATATATATATATATATATATATATATATATATACATATATATATATATACATATATATATAGGTCGATTTTAATTCCGCATATAGCGTAATATTGCAGTAGTTTAATACAGTTAATATATGATTACTCTCAAAATTTAAGAGATTTTGGATGAAGAATCGCTTGCGGGTTTACATTCTAAGATTTGTAGGATTATGCGAAAAAACACCTTAAGAGGAGTTATTCGCAAAAATTGACGTTTTAAATACGTTCCTATTTAATTGTTTTTTAAAATTAACTGTATTTCTGAATGATTTAAGTTTATAAAAATTTATAACAATTAAGCTAATTTTATAACAACTTGTTAATTATTTGAAGATTTAAATAGTGAAACTTTGATTCTTATATTTACATAAGAATATCAAAATAAACATTATTTTTACAATTTAAAACATTTTGAACATGGTTATATATATTTAGGAAAACATTTTTAATTAAAAAATATCATCATAAGAATGGGAATAATGCCCTTTCGAAACATATGGTTTACGCAGCTTCCTGCTACGTAGTTTAGTTAAAATGCAGTTGTGTCGATTCTCGAATCCATAGACATATTGGGATGCCTCTGACACAATTTTTACCGCTCGCTCAACATTCTGGGAGTGAGATGGAAAGTCGGGGATGTCAGGTTCAACATAATTGTCAATTATATATTGGATTTGCTCAATTGAAAAATGTTGAGTTGTTGGGGACTCCGTAAATTTAGTATTGATGATGTCAACCAACTCATACCAATGATTAGCATTAGAATTAATTTCCGGAATTTTCTTCAAATTTACTTCCAAACTTTTGTTGTTTACTCTATAAATATAAATCAAAGGCAATTACTACATTTTATGTGACTTTTTTTTTTAACTTATTTTAGTTAATTATAAAAAAATACCTTTGCCTTAGAGTCAGTAAGATTTGAAAACCAAAGTTTCGTATATTGCTGTCATTATCTTTTAGCATGGTATAAAGAATATTTTCAGGTTTTAGACACAATGCGTTGTTTTTAATGTTTATTTTTAACAATATGTTTAACATCATCAAAGGGGAGATTATTTATTCTAGTAATAGTAGAAAAAATAAGGCGTAAAGATTCGTGAAATTTTGAAGATTTTTTAATTCGAACCACGCTGGAGCGTAAACCTGAACAATAAAATATACAAGTTTTTTTAAAGAAACGGTTGGTTGATTGTCTCTAGTATACAAACAAAGAAGGCGAATAGCTAGTGATAACCACCTAGCATGGTTAAGCGGTCCAATTTTATAGGCAATCCATTTATCAGAAACTTTACCATTACCTATTCCTTTGCAATATCCAAACAAAAGCTTTTGATTGCAACTGGTCTGTTAGTATTTCTTCTGGAATATACCTATCCACAATTGGGTTTTCAATACATCCAAACAAAACTTGACTTCTAACCTAAATAATTTCAGCACATCTTTTGCCAAGTAGATCACTGAAGCTTCTTGGCCCGGTTATGTCACCATCAAGTTTCACAAAAAGAGCTCGTAACGGAAGTTCATTTTGATGTAAGGCGCATCCAATTAGATGTAGTTTTCTTTTTAAAAACTCTTCTAGTTTTACCACTAAGCCACTTATTGGTCCAGTATTGGTAGCAGTATTATCAAGAAGAACAGCTTGTATACTTTCCAAACTTTTATGTTCTAGTAAAACACTGAAAGTTTTGGTAGCGAGAACTAAGCCTGTAGCACCAGTGACAGGAATTGTCCTATGAGTCAAATAATTTCCACTCGATTCTCTATATTCATAAGTAAATGTGAGGTGATGTTCAGGTTTAATGCATTTCTTTAGCACTTCTCCTTGAGGTGAGTTTATTACTTTATTTGTTTTAGTTATCTGATCGAGCTTGTGGTATAAGGGATTCATCTTCATAAACTAGCTTATGAGATTTTTTTTTGTTTTTTATCAAGTCTTTGAATCCTTTTGACAGAAAATCTATCAACGGAAGAAAGTTGATATGCACCTTTTGGAACCATATTTTTCCTCTGATCACGAAGATAAGCTCTGTCTTCAAGACGTACTTTATAACTTTAAGAGCAAAGGCATACAATATGTTCTTCTATGCAATTTTCTGTATTAAATGAAACTTTTCTGTCACTACAGGGAAACACATCTAATGAACAGGAGCATGCAGAAATATTAAAAAGTTTTTCTAAGGTTGCATCAGATTTCTTTTAGCGCTTGCTTCTCCGTGCTTGCGATTAATATCCTTAACAAGTACGAGAAGATCTTTAACTTTAATAGCTTTGTCCGTTATAAGAGGTAAACTTGGGTTTACTGTAGCCCAAATTGATTTTATATTATTGCTTATTTGCTGAGTCACTAATACGATATCTGCATTTGGATTTATATGAACAAGGTAGTAATAGTACTGAATAACCTCTAAAAGTGCTTGGATCTGTTAATGATAATTTACATGGGCCACCACAATATTTTTATTCACTTTTCATCCGTATAATTGTAGCCTTTAGTTTTGTCATTTCTCGTGAACTAATTATATATGTGGACCAATGTGGACTAATTATATATATATGTAAACTGTATTAAAGTATAACACTTAGAGTCATGGGCAACAGCGTTACTTTTTAGTAGGGGTGAAAGCACCAAATAAACCTAAAATATCAAAACTTACTATTAAAAATCTGCTTTGCTAAAAAATAAAAAAATAAAACCCTTTTAAAAAAAGTTGGGGGCCCATGGGCCGCCTCATTTTTGTATTCAGGAATTGAGTAAAACCATTAGTTCCTCCGACTAAATTAAGTAAGTCCATTAGTTCCTTCGAAAAGTTGCAAAACAAAAATTATTTAATATAAACAGGTAAAAACATTACTCTAAATATAATAATCATAAGTATTTACCTTTGATATTAAAAGATTTCTTTAATTTGCGGTTATTTTTTTTAACCTACTTTTAATAACTTTATATTTAATTTTAAAACCAACTTTTAAATACAAACAAGATACAATACTTTTAAATACAAACAAGAACTTTAAAATAAAAAAAAGATTTGCAAAAATTAAATTTAAATGGGTGTAAACGATTTAGCGAAAATTTATTGGGTTCTTAAAACAATTGCGCTTTTTAAGAAATCGTTTAATGGTTACTTTATAAATTCTAAATGAGATTTTAAAACGAGATTAATAGACTTAAAATAAAATACTTCAACGTTTGAAATAAACAATTTAACAAAACTAGTCCAAAATTAAGACTTAAAATGTAAAAACGCAAGCCATTTTTAAACCAGGATACTTGAAATTTGGCAAAACCTCATTTCTAACCTAGACGCAGTAACTGCAACATTACGCAATTTAAAATTCAAAAAAAAAGCTAAAATTGACCTACCCTAATATATATGTATATATATATAAATATATATATATATATATATAAATATATATATATATATATATATATATATATATATATATATATATATATATATATATATATATATATATATATTTTCAAACTTTTTATTTGTTGATATTTAATTTATACAAACAAAGAATTGGTAAATAATGAAAAAAATATTATAAACAACCAAAGAGTCTGTTAAAACAGTTTTTCAGGAGATATATCAATATAATTATAAAGATATCTTAAAGCGTTTTCTTGACATAATTTAAAAACCTAATTACAATTTAATACATTTGCGTGGGTATATTTTTAAAAAAAGATGCTACTTTTAAAAGCAGTTGGAATGAATTATGTAATATATATTTCATTTTGCGTTGTGCTAACAACAAAAAATATTTATCTTAATACATTACTGAAGCCATAATAGCTATTTGTATCGACTTAGTGTTCAAAGATATAATTGTTTTTATAACAATAAGTTAAAAGCAACTTATGTTACTTTTAAATTGTTGTTATAAAAATAAAAGAAACCATGGTTTCTTTTATTATTAGGCTATAAACCCGGGTATTGACATTTGGTAACAAATGTCAATACACGGGTTTATAGTCTCAGTTCCGTTCCGTAAATTATCATAAAATCATTTAGTTAGATAAATATTTCGAACTTAAGTCAGTGATAAATTTGGCTTGGAAAGTTATTAAGCGTTAAAAAAATTTTATATTAAAGATTTTATAACAAAGTAATATCGGTATGTGATATTCTGCTTCTCAAATCTTCTCAAACTCTAAAAATATTTACTTTTCTAAACAATTTTGAGGTGATTTGCGGAACGGAACTGGATTATAAATCCGTGTATTAAAGTTTACTACTGATATAAAAGCAAAACGAGTTTGAAAATGAAAGTAATTTAAATAAAGTTTACCGCCTCTGTTTTTTAATTGTTTACACACATTCTGAATGGAATAAATTATTTTTTTTAAGATGGCCGAATAAGGCCGAGTATTTCAAAAAATGATACTAAGCATCTGCGTATCGTTATCGAAATATCAAAACTAACCGATATTTTTTACGATAATGGGTTTCGATATGAATTGCTATGACCCGATATGTTTCGATATGATTCCGATAAAATATTGTTTGGGTTTCGATATGCACGATATCAGTATCGCTTTAAGCGATAAATATCGCATAATTTATTGCTAAAAAATGTATAATGATATTTTTTGAGTTTCGATATGATTCGATACGTTCCGATAAAATATCGTTTGGTTTCGATATTTTACAATAGTTTGTATTAGATATAACTAAATGTTATATCTAATATAACATTTAGTTATATCTAATACAAATTATTATAATATCTTTAAAACGGCTCAGGCGATTAGGAGAACAATCCAACTGTTTAGTTTTTTAAATAAAAACATAGCGTGGTGTGACCTAACAAAGTCCTATGCTTTAGGAAAGTCCTAATTTAAGAAATGACAAATTTCGTATATATAGAAGAAACATTTGCCGAAAATAGTTTTGTTATTTTAACATGATATATGGTTTCAAGATGATTTCCTAATTACATTGATGTTTTAATCGTTTGTGGGTAAATCAATTTTTAATTGCAACAATTGTGGTAACTTTTAATTGAAATCACGTGACAATTGAATTAAGTTACTATTCTCAAATCATTCTTTAAGCGATCATCAAATATTAAAATATTTTCACATGCTCTATTTTTTATCAAATCATGTTACATACTGATCCTTTAAATGCCTTATATCCCATAAATCAGAACAAAAACAAATCTATTTTATTTTTTAAAATATTTATTTATTCAAACAAATTTGAATGATAAATAAATGTCATAGTTATGGAGTTTTTGAAGATTATTGCTATTATTAGGGTAGGGTGGGGCAAGATGCCCCCCTTAACAAACTTTAGCGTATATAACAAATACTTTTACATTTTCTTGTAATTTTTCTTTTTAATATCAAAGTTTACTTGTAAGAGAAGACATTGGTAAGATAAAATAACTACTTTTTTACTGGTAATAAACTTTAAAATTAAAAAAACTAATAATTGTGCAAGGAGACATCTTGCCCCAGCCGTGGGGCACGATGCTCCAAAGAGTGCATCTTGCCCCAAACTCTTAAAACAGTTGTTAAAAATAACTATCAGTTAAAATAAAAGCTATTAATAGTTCTTTATAAAAACTCTTTACATTTTATTAAAATAAATGAAATAAAAACACTGCAATTATTCTATGCAATTGTCTTGAAGATAAATAACTTTTTTTAATTTATATCACTAACATAAATGTTCAAATAACATATACATGATTATGATTCACAATAGTAGCATAAGTCTGAATCATCTGGACCACATGAAAACTGGTACCAAGATGTACATTTACTACATTGTGTCTAATCATCAAATGGTGGCACATTGTATGGACAAGAGCATATGGTGCATAGAGTTGTATCATTGATAAAGGCTTTCAGAGGCAGAAACCATATCTTTCTTCCTTTTCATTTGTTTCTTTATGCCATTAGGTCTTATCTGCTTTTCAGACTTTTTCACCTTTTTTGTCTTCAAATTTATTGATTTCATTTTTTGCTGGATCACCTTATTAAGTGCAGCTTTTTCTTTACGCAATATGACTGCTTGTTGCTTTTTTTTTTACATTGTTTTCATGCTCTTTTAGTCGCTTCTTGAAAGGTGAAGAAGTAAGGTTTTCAGCTGACTCTGTCTTTCTCTTTCGTTGTCTAAAACAGGAATTTTGGGATGTGGAGAAATCTTTTCCAAAATATTTAAGGGAGAATTAAGGCCAAGATACTCATCAACAATTGGAAAAACTGCATCATCAACAGCCTTCAATTTTGCAGCAGTAGTTGTTGTGCTCATGACATTTGCCAACTGTATAGGTGCAACAAGAGGCAATTTAGGCAATTCACTAGATTGCTGACAGATTTTCAATGGCTCAGCTTTATTAGTGAGCAAAGCTGCTTCAAAGGCTTCATCATTAAAAATAAGGTCATTTATTGGGTACAAATCAGAGCATCTAAAACCATTGATTGCTTTGTCAATGTTTGCAGTAAAGTTGTAGGCAGTAGCAAAAATACCTGCCATGTCATAAAATGAAATTCTACGCCCCTGATGTGATAACATCCAGTTGCTTGCTGGTGTATTGTAGCCAACTTTTGATGGTTTAAAAAATGTACGACCTTAAGGTTGCATCTTGTGTGTACAATGAGGTGGAAGAGTTATGAGATGGATCCCATTGTCACAACAAAAGTTAATGGCCTCAAGTGTTTTGTGACTGTGATGACCATCAAGTACAATTAATTGCTCATTAGTTTTAGATTCATGAGTCACAGCAACAAAATGTGTTAACCATTCAATGAATAAAGATGAATCAGTCCATCCACTGGAGCTAACTCTAATAATTACTTGTATACTGAAAAAAAACTGAAAAACTTACAAATAATGACTTGTATACTGAAAAAAAACTGATTTACTTTTGGTTTATTGAAGCCAATGACTCTGCTTATACTGGTGGCTTGTGGAGTTTGAAAAGAAAGTTGTGGATTGCGAGACATGAATCCTCGCAGCCAATCCACTCCTGCCATTTTTGACTCTTTATTAAAAGGATTATCAATTCCCATTTGTTTAGCAAAATCATATGCTAGGCGACGCACATTGATTGTTGTCAAGCCAAATAATGCTGTTTCCATAATCTAAACTTGTGTAACAATCTTTAATTCAAATTCTTTACTAACAACAGGAAATTTTCCACCCAGATAGCCATTCCAGACGATTTTTTTATAATCTAAAAAAACATATATAATATATATCATCGTATAGAGCTTGACCTGACTTAAAAAATGAGGGGACATTCGACCTTTGAAGTTAAGCGGATCCAAAGTTATTGAATTTTTTGTCGTGCAAAAATTGATGATTTTTTGACGAAAGGTATAGGGCTTAACTATGGAAAATTTGCAGTGTTATGGCACCAAAAAAGAGAGTATTTTTGGATCATATTGACTTTTGAATAACTTTTGAACCGTTATTACATTTGACTTGAAATTTTCCATAATGATTCAACAACTATAAGAAAATAAAATACAAAAAAAAAAATTTTTAATTCTGTCGGGATTGCCCAGAACTGTCTATTTTACAGACTGAGGGTTTTTACTTATTTACTTAGTTTTGGTGTCATATTAACTCTTGAATAACTCTTGAACAGTTATTACATTTGACTTGAAATTTTCCATATTGATTCACCAACTATAAGAAAATAAAATACCAAAATATTTTTATTTAATTCAGTCGGGATTGTCCGGATTTGTCTATTTTACAGACTGTGGGTTTTAACTTATTTACTTAGTTTTGGTGTCATATTAACTTTAGAATAACTTTTAAACCATTATTACATTTGACTTTAAATTTTCAATAGTGATCCAACAACTATAAGAAAATAAAATACCCCAAAATTTTTTTGTTCAACTGACGAGATTTACCAGAATCATCTATTTTACAGACTGAGGGTTTTCACTTATTTACTTAGTTTTAGAAAATAAAATTTGGGGTTATATTATAATAACACTATACAAATGTGCATAAAGGAACCATGGAATCCAAATAGTACATCATTATGAAATCATTGTATAATTTACAGACCGGTCAGTAAATTACTGCAAAAGGGCTACACAAACCAACTGGGCATACCGACTTTGAATATATTTGATATTTTTCAACCGTTATTAAATTTGATTCGAAATTTTTCATAATGGTCCCATTTTTATTCATCTGACGAGATTAACCAGAATCATCTATTTTACAGACTGATGGTTTTCACTTATTTACTTAGTTTTGGAAAATAAAATTTGGGGTTTTATTATAATTACACCATACAAATATGCATAAAGGAATCATGGAATCCAAATCATACATCATTTTGAAATTATTATATAATTTACAGACCAGTCAGTAAATTACTACAAAAGGGCATTAAAATCTGTCGAAATTATTAAGAATAACCTATTTAACAAACAGAAGTTTCTTCAATAAAGTTAAAATTTAATTTTTAATGAAAATAACTTACAGCAAACGAACTTTCTGAAATTTGGAGTACTTACAACTGCAATAGGCAGGTATAACAGCAGAAATTATATCAAAAAATGTAAAAATATTACTATTAGAAACACAGATACACAATAACGTGTTAAAAATATTTAGTTAATTCATTTTAAAAATATATTTATTAAAAACATTTAAAACTAAATAAGTATAAAATAAGAAACTTACTCTTTAAGAATGCTTATGTGAACCTATGAAAACGCCTAAGATAAAAAAAAATGAAAATAACATAGAAAAATGTTTTTATTCTAAAACTTATTTCTTGGCTTTTAGTGAATGATTGGAAGTAGCAAGTTTCAGTAACGAAACAAACTAATAATCATTTTTAACAATAGACACCATAGAGAAGGTAAGCCAAGTTGTCTATCAACACAAAACATCACAACAATAACATCAATCACAAAACACACAGACCCTGTGGCACTAAACGCTCCTAAGTCACACTTGTGTCACTAAGTAATGGGTTAACTTTTAACCAAAACTAATGATCATCCTGAAAAGCTTAAAGGTGGCTCTATTTGCAGATGACATAAGAAACAAATGGATTTCAATCATCTTGTTTAAGAACTGACTTGCTAACTGTTGTTACAGAATGGTACTACATAGCATTACATAGAGGTGGTTAGGCAAATTCTACTGCTCTGGATCTCAAAGGCTTTCGATAAAGTCTGGCATGATGGACTTACCCATATTTTTGCAATTTTTTAAGTTGTCTGTTAATTGTTATCTAGCTATATATGCAGTAGTGGTGTTGTGGTAAAACGCTCGCTTCATAAGCGAGAGGTTCCGAGTTCGATCCCTACCACGTGCCTGGTAGTACCACGTTCAACTAGTTTCTCCGAGCAGCGGCCTTGTTCATCGAGGTTCGTGTTTCGGAGTTATAGAGTTGAGAGAGGGTTATAACCACTATTAAGTAGCCTCCTCATCTGTAGTGGCCTTCTTGGCCTTGAGGAGGTGAGTAACAAAAAAACAAAAAAAAGATATATATATATATATATAAACTTCATCTAGGCTCTTCCAGTAACTTCCAACTTTAAAAGTAGTTACCTTCTGATGCTTGCTCTACCCCTACTTCTATCCACAATAGTAAAATTGTTCCCAATCAAATTACTGTTTTTGTACCTTCTGATTTAATTTTGAAAATTGCTAATGATGACTTTTCATGTTGTTACCCCAACTTCTATTGCATACATCCCTTTAGGAAATGGTTCTAAAAACTTTCTTATTAAAACGCAATTTAATCAAGAGAATCTTCCAGTTTCTAATTTGGATATTACCTATATTACCTGGTGATTTCACCTATCAAATAAAGACATTTTAATTTGTAACATGTAATTGACGTTTTTGAAGAAGGTAGATAAATCTAATGGTCTAATTATAAGCAAGGGTTTTGAGTCTTTAATTAACAAACACTTATGCTCTCCTCTTGAATCTAATAACTTACTTTCTGATCATCACTATGGATTTCAATCGCCCCATTTTACAGCTGATATTACCATTTATTCCTGCCTTGATAAGAACGCAACACTCTCTGATTGCTTAAAGAGGGCATTTGAGCTTAAAAAGGATCTCACTTCTGCTACAGCATTAGGCTCACAGTGGCTGGTGAACTTTAACTCAAAGAAAACATAATTTTTTTCAGCTAATCGTTATCTCCATAATCTAGATCTTCCTATATTTATTAACAGTAATGTACTCCATGAGTCATCTACCCTTCGTCTTCTAGGATTAGCTCTTACTTCCTATCTTTCTTGGAAACTGTATATCAAATCCATTGCAAAATTAGCATCTGCTAAGGTTGCATCTCTTTATCGAGCTCAACACTTTCTTACTCCGGATTTTATTCATTATCTCTATAAATCTCAAACCCTTCCTAGAATGGAATACTGTTGCCCCATCTGGGGCGGATCTTCCAATAATGCCCTTTCTCTTTTAGTCAAGGTTCAAAAATGCATTGTAAACATAGTTGGACCTGCTCTTGCAGCCAACCTCCAACCATTATCACATCGTCGTAATGTTGCTTCTCTTTCTCTTTTCCTCTTTTCTACAAATACTATAATGGGCACTGCTCTAAAGAGCTAGCGTCTCTTGTGCCATCTACTGAAATTCATTCTCATGTTACTCGCCATTCAATTAAGTCTTATCCTTTTATTGTGACTGAAATTGTAATAAAGTTGCAAAGACAAATATATTTCGAAAAAAAATCAAAAAGAAAAGAGAAATGTTGTTAACAAAACCTCAGATTAGAGGGTGACACAAGTTTATTAACAAAAATTAAAAATAAAAATAATTATAGAATACCAAGACCTGCCGCTGTAGCCAACCATTGTCGCACTGTCATAGTGTTGCTTCTCTTACTCTTTTCTACAAATACTATAAAGGGTGATGTTTTAAGGAGCTAGTGTCTCTTATGCCATCTGCTAAAATTCATTCTTTTATTACTTATCATTCAATTAGGTCTCATCCTTTTACTGTGACTGTCCCTAAGTGCTACAAAAATTCTTATTTGTGTGAGTAATCATTCAGCATCATTTTACTGTATATGTTCCTTCATGGTCTAAAAACTTTTTTTTTCTTTAACAAAACATAAATATACATATAATGACTTACGCGTGCATGAATGCTGTACCAGAGAACACAGACATACATACAATTCCAACAGAACATAGACATACATATAATGACTTACAGGTACATAAACAGAAACTTACATATATTGACTTACGGGTGCGTCAACACCGCTCCAGAGGTCCAACAGAACACAAACATACACATAATGACTAACCGGTACATAAACACATACATACATATAGTGACTTACGGGTGCGTCAACACCGCTCCAGAGGTCCAACAGGACACCAACATACACATAATGACTGACGGGTACATAAACACATACATACATATAGTGACTTACGGGTGCGTCAACACCGCTCCAGAGGTCCAACAGAACACAAACATACACATAATGACAAACCGGTACATAAACACAAACATACATATAGTGACTTACGGGTGCGTAACACCGCTCCAGACGTCCAACAGAACACAAACATATACAAAATGACTGACGGGTACATAAACACAAACATACATATATTGACTTACGGGTGCGTCAACACCGCTCCAGAGGTCCAACAGAACACAAACATACACATAATGACTAACCGGTACATAAACACAAACATACATATAGTGACTTACGGGTGCGTCAACACCGCTCCAGAGGTCCAACAGAACACAAACATACACAAAATTACTGACGGGTACATAAACACAAACATACATATAATGACTGACGGGTACATAAACACAAACATACATATAATGACTTACGGGTGCGTAAACACAAACATACAAATAATTACTAATCAGTAGATCAACACAGCTGTAGAGGTGAACAGAAGACAGGTATTCATATTATGACTTGTAGATGCACCTACAAAAATATACATATAATGACTCACAAATACCTAAACACAAGGATAGATATATTAATGGTATATCAGCGCAAAAACAGAAAGCATAACTTACCAGTATGTTGTCATGGCTGCAGAGGTCCAACAGAAATCAAATATACATGTAAAGAATTGTGGGTGCGCAAAAACTGCTCCAGATGACGAAACAGATTACAAACATAAAGACATTAAATTGAATAATAATAATAGCAAACATAAATGCAATAAATTGAAGTTGAATTAGCATTGCGTCAAAAACAATATTAACAACATTTTTGTTTTTTTCGAATTTCGCACACCACATAACCATCAGCCTTTCCCTCTATCACAACACATTTCATCCTCCACTCTTTGACTAACTCAATATCGTATTTATCCTCAAATCCGTCATATAGTATCTCAAACTCGCATTCATCATCGAATTCATTGTCGTCTAAAACACTTACTACGAGCCCTGAATACCATACATCCTTCCCACCTTCATCTACCATTTTATGTTTAATTCTTTTTCCTAAAAACTTTGGAACCCCTCCCTTTGATGCGCCTGCTCTTATTATTTTTCTAGTTTCTATTAATAATCTAGTGTCACCCTCTAATCTGACCTTTTTTTTTAATGTTAACAACATTTCTTGTCTTTCATTATTCTGTCTGATGACTGAACATTTTATTGTATTTGCTCGTTGTTCTGGAGCATCTTTTAAAAACTTAAAAATTGATAGCAGGTTTGTTTTTAACGCCTCTATACCAAATTTTTTGTAATTTTCACCTTTTACCTTTTCTCCTAACTGTAGCCACTTTTCTGGAAATTTTTGCTGTAGTACTTTTTTTTGAAATTTAATTTGTCTTTGCAACTTCATTACAATTTCATTTTCAGTACCTAAGATTTGCTCAAAATCCTCTTTACACAAAATTAAACCACCATCCTTCCCAATTTCTGTTGTCAAAAACTCTTTTTATTCGCTTGCCTTTTGCTCCTTTATTTCCTTTTCTAAGTTGCGCTTGTCCATCTCATCGATTTTGTACTGCAATATATTTGCTTTTTTTTCTCTGTACTTTCTGATATATCCTTTTCTATTTCGCCTTGCTAGTAAAACTAGCCTTGCCAATTCTTCCTGGGATTTCCCATATATCCAATCAGCTGTTTTGTTGTTGTTAAACATGATGACACCAGCTGCAGCTACTGTTGTCATGTTAGGTTTCATTTTTAACCTGCGGTCATAAGAAGCAAAGTCACGTTCAGACACAATGTTAGTACGCGGACAGTTTTGAGTTTCCTCAAGGACATTAACATCTGGATTGTGATATTTCCCTCCAGGCAATTGGTCTTTTAACTGACTCTGGATCATAACTGAACACGAACAACATATAACTTCAAGACATTCTTGTGTTAAGGCATCCAAAAGTGGGTCATTACAGTTAAAAAACAAACAATCAAACAATTCATCCTTAATGAGATATTTGACATCAAAAAATGTAGAACCACTTAACATTATTGATGCATCAGAAGAACAACAAACAAAATAATTAAACATTTGCGACCAAACGGTATTTAAAGAAAAAATATGACCTTCCTCTTCAATAATACGAAAAAGAGGTCCTGATATCAGTTTATTAAAAATTCCCAGAGCTCTGGTTGAAGCATGAAAAATTATGTTGTCAATATCATGCCTAATTGATTCATGAAGAAAATTTGAACCATCAAGATTAAAAACAAATTCTTTAAGATGATCTTTATGAAAATACGTTGCTCCACCAAGTAAAAATATAATGTTAAACCGATGATGCAGAAATGAAACCATAAAATTTTTTGAAAACTTTTTACGCAAAAATGCCCTCCATTCATCAGCTTTCCCGTTCCGTTGATCGCCATGTCTATAGCTTGTAAGTTTTGAAAGTTCATACAAAATATCAAAGGTACGTGAGTTTTGAGAATTTATAAAACCACCATGAACACTACCTTCCTGCTCAACCACTTTTTCCCATTCTATGATTGCTTTTTCTGCATATATTCCTAAATTATGGATAACATGTAAGCCACAAAAAACATGATGCATTTGAGAAATTTTTAATTTTTCATTTAAAGGAAGTAGTTCATAGTTTTCAACAACAAAAGGCAAAATTGCTTCTCTCCAATGTTTAAATTGGATAAAAAAACTTGAATTAACTATGGTGCGATCTGTCATCAAAGATTTGAACGAAAAAATAAGCTTCCGAAGATCATCCTCATAGTTTTCTTTTTCAGGAGAAAATATCTGAGACATATCAGTAAGTAAATTTTTTAACTCTCCAAAATAAGATTGTGCCTCGCCTGAAAACATATCTTCTATCCCAAACGTGTAGCTTCCAGATGACGTTGTGACTTGAAAACTACCAATCTCTCTAAAATTATACTTTGTGCCATCTGTATGAAGAACATTGTGTGTACTATCCAATATAGCCTCTCTAACCTGTGCTTTTGATAAAAGGTTCATTTCACTAAAAAATTCAGCAGCCAAAGATTTTTTTGGAAGTGTGCCACATGAAACTCCAGCCATTTTTTGTAGTACAGTTCTGATAACTGATTTAACATTGTTAACAGAAACATTTTTACTTAAAAGGTCATAATATACAGAGCGAATTTCATCATTATATCTACCTCCTTCAAAAACATCAATTTCATTTTTTTCAAAAAAGTTAACTCTTTCCTTCAGCTCTTCTGAAAGATTTTCAAAGTAATTTAAACTCTCCTTTAAGATTGAATCATTCGCTTCATCAGATGTTTTCAAAACAGTGTTTTCAATTTTTTTCTTAAAATACCATGCCTTTTGTCTATCTGATTGTGAACGCTTTCTAGCCAAATCAATTTCTTTTTCTAATCTAAAATTTTTTTGCCACGATTGGTTAATCCTACAATCCTTTCTAACTTCTCTTTTGTTGACATTTCTGACATTATATTTTGACAAGATTGCTTGATATTTTCTTTTATATTCATTGCATCTTTTATTAATTTGTCTGTTTTGTAATTTAAGATAATTAATTCTCTGTTTGTATTTTTTTATTTGATAGGCCAAATCACCTGATAATATAGGTAGTTTTTTATCTGAATTGGAAACTGGCAGATTCACTTCATTAACTTGCGCTTCAAGAAGAAAATTTTCAGAATCATTTCCTAAAGGGGTGTATACAATAGAGTTTGGGGTAACAGAACACAAAAAATCATCATTAGCAATTTGCAAGTTCAAATCAGAAGATACAGAAACAGTAATTTGATTTGGAACAATTACACTATTGTGGATAGAAGTTGGGGTAGAACAAGCATCAGAAGGTGACAAACCAACAACATCCGGAAAAGCACCAATAAAAGATAAAGCAGAGCTTAAAAAATACTTTCTTAAATCAAAATTTTTGGCACGATTTACTTTTGCAATAAAATCTTTTGACTTTTGAAGGCACTTGATCAGCATAACTCTAGATATAGGGTATTTAAACAAGGATGTAAAAAATACTGAAAGATTTGGCCATGTCAAGTTAAATTTATCTTTTTCTTTACAAATTTGTAAAAAATGGCGATTGGTTAAAACCAAATCTGGATTTTTGAGGGATACAATGCCTCCATTAATATTAAGATAATCCATAACAGTGTCAGATACTAAAATTAAAATTAAACTTAATTTAAGTGACATAAAGAAAAATTAGGGGTGGATTATTTTGGTTTTAATAAATTGAATTAATAAAATGAAAAAAATTTGTACTACAGTATTCCTAATTTATAATTTTGACTTACTTTCTTGACTTATAGATGGAGCAACCATTTTGGTGAGACTATTGTTAATGTCAACACCTAAAAAAAAGGAATTAAAATAATTATTTCAAGAGTTCATAGTATTTAATCAACAAACAAATAGAGGCAAATAAATATAAAAAGATATAAAGAATTTCTTACACAACTCCATTTTCATAAGCTTTTGTTGAATACTATTTTCAGGTTTTTGTTTTGAAAAAACAGTTTAAATAAGAGCAACCTGTAGTTAAAATAGTAAAAATCAAGATTTTAACTTTCTTGAAGAATGCAGACCTTTTACCTGGGAAAAAGGAAAAGATGTATTTTCATTTGATTAAAATTTTAAGAATTATACTTTCACTTTCAATTTAATTTTCATAATCTAACCAAAACAAACGCAAAAATCAAAACAGATAACGTCATTAAATACGCGAACAAAAGCATATATATATACACATAATTTATATATGCAAATCCTAAGTACCAATTCTTTAGGTAAACTTAAGTAAATACTTGTTTTAAATAGAGGAAAGGCTAAACTTGCAATTTCCACCTGGACGTTTTTCAAAAACACTTTTTTTTTTATATAAATCAACCTTGAAGTTTTTAAACGCTGAGAACTAAAATTTTTTGTATAAATGTTAAAAAACGTCCAGATTCCATTAGATTCCCCGTCCTTTTCTTAATAAATATGGAAAGTATCATAAAAATTAGATGTGTTTAAGATCTTAGGAATCCTTACCTTCAAAAGCTTCTTTTTAAAAAAACGTTCCCGCGCCAAGTTTTTTTATGAAAAGTGGTCTCAAGATATGGGTAATATATAAATGAAGCCATACAAAGCTTAATACTTTCTATATACGGTTGCAAAGATATTGAGTAACACTAACTGACGCAAAAAACCTCAAGGCGCTGGCTTAACCATACAAAAAGATATAACAGAGCAAAGTTTATAAAAATTACGTGTTTTTTGTCAAACGTCAAATGTTTTTTGTTAAGCCGTGGAATCGCTAACCCAGAGACAAACCACCAGCTACTTTTACTTTTCCATCTTGATGACGTTGTAATGTTTTTTTATTAATACTAAATTCTGATGCAACATTTTTTAGACTGCAGACCATCTTTATTACATCTAATGCTGACTTTATTCTATCATTTGTTGCACCTCTCTGTGTTTTTCGCATATAATTTCTCACCATTATTTGTAATATTGAAATATGTATCTAAAGAAATATTAAAACCTTAAAATTTTAATTATATAAACATACAAATACATACACAGTATTATATAATTATTCAATACATTATTATTTTATACATTACATAACATCTAATAATTAACTCTCTTTGAGTTAAATAAGAACTTACTAAAGTTACATGTACATACAAAATTACTCAAGATTATTAACAATAACACAATGTTGCAGTTATTAATATGATGTCGCATGCTAAACACAGCTCTTTTTAGTAAAAATTGTATTATGCGCATGTAATAATGTATGAAGTTGTATTAATACAACTTCATTCAGGCTGAATGATTCAGCTGAATGCATATTTGTAAAAGTTTTACAAATATGTATTGAATTGCAGCAATAGCATGTGATACAGCTTCATTTTACTTAATATATTTAAAATTATTTTAAAAAGCTATTTATAAATATGTATAATAGTTATCAACATATAAACCAACATATAAACATTGTCAATAACTAAATTAATAAACGTTTTTATGTTCTAAACACACTTTAAAAATGGTAGAAATTCCGTAAAACCACGACGCAAGAAGCCCTTTGAGGGCATCTTACCCCACGTTACCGAGGATATCTTGCCTCATCTGTAGTGAATGCAAGTTTAATACAAATAAAATTAATTTTATTGCTAATTTATAAAATTTCTTGACTATATATTATTGTGGGATAAATTCTCTATAAAACAACACATTTCTTACCTTAATCGCATAAGTATTGCGAATCCAATAAACATTCAAAATTAGAAGCAACTTACTAACATAATACTCCAAAAAGTAATAAACCGATTTAAACCTCACCTACCAGCAATATTAAAACATTTTTTATTCCACGATATTGTTTTAACTTTATGAATAGTATTATAGAGGGATAAAACATTACCATTCTATGATGCTCTCACATATGCAAAAAGACTTCTTGCCCCACGGGTCATCTTGCCCCCACCCTACCCTATCAAATATATATTCTCGTCGGCTAACGCAAGACAAAAAGATTTTAAATAGAATATTGTATGAATTTATATAAACATTTCCGTTGATACCGTCGAATCCTATTGCTTTATTTGGTTTAATCGTTTTGAAAGCAGCTTCAAATTACTTATAGGATATTTTAATGCAATTAAGATTTGTTGTTTTTTGAGGTAAAAATTCTAAAGAATTACCAGTATATGAAATAGTTTTTGCTAAGTTAGGCCCTGCTAAAATAAAATGCTATTTAATTCAACTGCAATATCGCTTGAGGCATATAAAATTTTATCATTAACTTTAATACCGTTAGGCAGAGAGCCTGATTTAGTTTTAGCTTCATCAGTGATTTCTCTTAAAACTTACCAAGTGCGTTTTGAGTTGTTTTGTTTTTTTTCAAGTAAGTCAAGATAGTATTTTTTTTAAATTTTTTCTTTGTCTTTCAAATTCTCAAGCATAATTTTTGTAAATGGTTTTATTTTCAACTGATTTGGATTTCATGTACTTAATATATAATTTTTGTTTAATTGTGGAAGATTTTCTTAGTACATCGGTTGTCCATGAACATGTTATTTTTTTAAGCTTTTGGTTTATTTCAATTTTAGGAAAATTTGCGTCATAAATATCATAGAATATTAAAAAAAAATTGCTATAAACTAAGTTGGCGTCCTGAAATTGATCAATATGGTGTCAATGAGGCATTGATAATTTTTCATTAAATGATGCTAAATTTGCTTTGCTATAAATGCGTTTACAAAAGCTTTTTTTTTATCTAGCGTTAATTTAGTATCAGTATTTATGGAGAATAAAATCGGAAAATGATCTATGATATCGCATTTAATGATTCCTTTTTTAAGAGAAACGCTCCGTTTTTAAATAAGTCATTGTAAAACTCTTGAATGTTGTATTTGACGTGATACTGTAAACAATCAAAATTAAATCACCAATTAAATAGTTTAATTTCATTTTGTGGTTACTTTTTTTAAAAATAATTTTTTTTTGGTTTTGGTTACGGTTTCAATTACGGTTCTACTAAACCGAAATTAACTAGCTAATTGTAATAAAAACGTTTTTAAAAACTCTCTGGGAAAAAGTTTTTGAATACTCTTTAAATTACTTAGATATGCATTATAAGGCTCTTAAAATAATTTTTTTTTATAAAGATAGATATTAAAATTTTAGTTTGAATTATTATTAAAATTGTAATTGAACAACATTTTGAAGAATGCCAAGGCCAAGGATTTAGAATCACTTTGATGAAGAGGTCAGTACTATACCTGATGAAGAGCGACTTGTTACTGCAAAATGCAAGTATTGTTTTGCAATTTGCAAGTTGACGGACAGAAACACATCTGGCATGATATCACATTTGACAAGGAAGCATCCTGTTCAGTTTGCAGCCCTGGAGAAAAAGTGCCACGCTCCTTTTGATGAGTTAGAACAGGTGCAATAAAGTTTAGAAACGTTTTTACTTTTTTAATTTAAATATTAACTTTTATTTTCATATGTGTTAGTTATTATCACTATTACAATACCAAAATTTAACAAGATTTAACAATAAATATCAATAACTTTCAATAAATGCTGATGAAAGTTTCAATATTAGATATTTTATCAGGTTTCATATTAATTTTTAGACCTACAATGAAGACGAGGCTTATAAGCAGGTCCGAGATGATAAGACGCCATCAGTGTTGGGCAGTAAAGTTAAACAAGGAAGACTTTCCGGACCATCAGCAGAAAAGGCCAAAATCTAAAGCATTGGATCAAATACAAGCCACAAGACTGTGAACAGCTTAGAGGAGACATTGAAATTGTCAAGTTTTTGGCCCGTTTAAATTTGGCATTCTCTTTGGTTAACATGAAGCTTTTAAAGATTTTGTTCATTACTGGAACTCAAAAATTAATGTGAAGGCTGCAACAACATACTCCCGGTTGAAGTGTGCAAAATTTTAATTGTGTTAAATAAATTTTATTTTGGGGTGGGAGTCAATTCAGTGGGAGTTCCAAGAGAACTAAATTTTTTAAGACCAATCCACACCATTTCTTTTTTGGTTTTTATAGTAGGTAACCAAATTGATATGTAACGAGAAATACCAATAATAACTAACTTTTTATTTTTATTTTAGGTTGCCGTTGTAGTACAAAAATGTGAAAATCTGTGTGGATGACAATCTAAAGGAGGATTGCCAAAGACCGCTGGATCTGCAATCTCGACTGACCTCTGGCAAAGCAGAAACAATTATGCATACCAAGCCAGTACATTGCACTATGTGAGTGAAGACTTCCGGTTAAAGATGTTTTTGATTGGAGTTTTTCCGTTTTCCGGACAACATACAGCTGAAGCCATTGCTCTTCGTCTATGTATGCTTTAGTATTTTATTTTTATTAGGTCAAAATTTCTGTAAATTAAGTTAACCGTTTGAATTATTTAGATAACTTTTTGTTACAAAATACCAAAACCCATCATTTAGTTTAAAATTAATGGCATAAACTAATACTTTTATTTATATCTAAAATAACAACAAAAGTATTAGTTTGTATTTTAAAATATCAAAAAGCAAACAACTAATTTTACTTTGCTTTTTAGGAATGTCTCAGAGTTGGCCGAAAATAATGGAGTTGTGTGTGTCCATGGTTCAGCCGCTAATATAAAGGCGGCAATTAACAAGTGCAATTTTGTAGATGCATTTTGTGTGCTGATCATCTTTTGAATTTGGGAGTTTAAGCAATTGTCAAAGAAACAAAAGGTTTTGACAATTTGGATCTTCACGAAGCAATCCAAAGAGCAACTGAATTAAGTTCAAGATGCCACAAGTCATCTTTGCCTGAGCAAAGATTTAAAAAAGAGGTAACTAGATTTTAGTTTAACATCCTTTTTGAGAGTTGCTGAGATTTCAGAATGTTTCTTCTCTGGCAAAGAAGTAAGCATTCACCTCGCTATCTCAAACATTTACACACTGAGGCACAAATGCCTGGATTTCATCAAGGCTGGTGGGGCATTACCAACAGCACAAAAATTGTTTCACCAAAAATTGGTGGAAAACTTGGATGTTCATTTTCCGGAAACTGGTTGTCAAAACCTTTTTTACTTTACAAGTTGCCAACTTGCTTAACCTCTTGTACAAGGGAAGAACTCTGAAAAAACTTTGTGAATTTGTTGAAGCCTATGAGGCACTGATTACTCAATCCCATGCTTATCAGGAATGGATTGCTGCAACAAGATTATTTAACGAACGGTTACATTCTGAAATCCAAGGTCATGTTTCTAAAAATGATCCTTTCTATAATGTTGAAATGGAAGAAACTCCTGGAAAATATTTCAAAAACTCCCAGGGATTGTGGACGTGCTGGAATTTTGTCACATTGTCACTGAATGGAAAATATTTCAAAAACTCCCAGGGGTTGTGGACGTGCTGGAATTTTGGAGAACAAATATGTACAAATTTCCTCTCCTTGCTCAAGCTGCCTAAAAATTGCTAAGTGTACCTGCTTCCTCAGCATCTTCAGAAAGAGCCTTTAGTGCCAGTGGTGGAATCGTCTCTTATAAAAGAACGAAATTGCAGCCTGAACAAGTTGAAAAATTGTTGTACATTCAGCAAAGCTACCCTAAGATCCAGATCAAAAGATAGTTTCTAACCAGTCAGGATGAAAAGAAGAATTGTTTGAAGAGGCTTCTACCAATGACTCTGAGAATTCAGCTGCTTCAAGTCAGGGACCTTCTACTTCAACTCTTACATCAGCAGTTGAAATGGATGACTAACTTAAATTGGTTAATTGCTTATGTGGCGTCATTAGTCTATTTCACTGCTTAGAGTTTATAAAATTTACCATATAGTGATTTAGTGATTTCAATAAACCTTGTCTTTGAGATTAAATTTTAATATTTTTCTTATATTAAGTCACAAGCACGAACCTTAACATGTTAAACATGTCAAGCCAACAATTTATCAAGTAAAACATTGTTATTTTTTGTTTTAAGTTTTTTTTTGCTTCAGCTTAAGTCTTAAATAAATTAAAAAATCAAAATTACAAATAAAGTTTTGTTTATTTCTATTTTTACATTAAATAGTGCACTTGTCAGTAATTTTATTAAAGTTATTTAGGTTTTTAAAAAAAATATTTTTTCATATCGGTTCATTACGATATTACTATCGATATTACTATACGACTATTACTATCGATATTACTATACGACTATACGATATTACTATCGATATTACTATACGACTATACATTACTTACATTAATATACGATATTAATATCGGTTCATTACGATATTACTATCGATATTACTATACGACTATTACTATCGATATTACTATACGACTATACGATATTACTATCGATATTACTATACGACTATACATTACTTACATTAATATACGATATTAATATCGGTTCATTACGATATTACTTTTTCCGACTAAAAAAATTACTTTTTTAGTCGGAAAAAGTAATATCGTAATGAACCGATAAGTATCGTTATCGCTTGAGTTAGGATATGAGTTACGATATTTTTGGTAACTGAACGATAAATATCGTAATGAATCGATAAGTATCGTTATCGCTTGAGTTAGGATATGAGTTACGATATTTTTGTTAACTGAACTATAAATATCGTAATGAATCGATAAATATCGAAACTTTATCGTGCAAATTTTTTGGTTACGATATTATCGTAATATAAAAAAACTTACGATACGCACATTCCGATATCTTATCGTATCGTATCGTAATAAGAAAAGTTTCGAGATGTAGACTCTTACTAAATACCTAAAAATCAGGATTTAAATCATGCTCATTCAGTTCAGGAAACAATTTTTCACATGTAAGCCGAGAATTTTTCTTAAGCTTGAGTTTAATTGGATAACATTTAAATTATTATTAAAACCATTTTTGCCTTGAATACAAGCAAACAGCAGAGACATTTAGTCAACACATACTTAAACGAACTTTCCAATCTTGATAGCAAATAAAATTAAAAATCTCTTATACTTGTTGCAAAGGCATTGAAACCAATAACAAATATTTTTCTTCTATGTTTAAGAATTTTAGACCCATCCCAGTAAACATTGAACAGTTGGTAAGTAGTTGTCCCGACCCTAATAACCAACTATTAGCTACAGATGGGCCAACAGCCGGCTATTTAGTTGGTACCGTGAAAAAAACGTAACGCTTTTACCAACACTTAGCCAACTGTTTTAATAATTGTTAGTACCATTAACTGCCCAACAGTAATAAAACTGTTGGCTATCAGTTGGTATCATTACCGGCCCAACTATATGATTTTTTTCGCAAAATTTTAAATTTGCTTTTGCATTTTAATTAAAAGTGCAGATTTTATACAACTACCTTTACAACTTGACGTGATGGGGTAAAAATGAGTTGCATATTTGAAATCAAAAGAGAAATGCTATACAAAAAACAAACTGTTTGCTCGGCACCAGAAAAAAGTTTTTTTTCTGTTAGTCTGTGTAATAATACAGTAATAATCATTGTAATAACAACAGTAGTAATAACAACAACAACTACAATTATAATAATAACAGCAGTAATTTACAACAGTAACAAAAATAAAAAGCTAGCAGTTAGCAACCCCTTATACGGGTTATGAGTAATTATATCATTAATAACAAAAACACATTAATAACTTGATATATTATCTGAAAAATTAAATACAAATTTATCTATAAATAATATTTTAACTTTGACTCTCTATCAGCATGTCATTGTTTATAGTTAACGACATAAAGACCGCACGAACATCAGTTAAGTTCTTTTTAAAATCTGTCAAAACACAGGTACCAGAAAAAGAAAGTCAAGTAAAGCCTGCAAATACCTAAAAAAAAAAAATTACAACTTTTAATTAAAAAAGTATTATTTGCACTTCATTGTTAGTGGAATTAGGATAATAATATAGCAGAAAGTATGAAGAATAAAAAATTGCTGTAACAGCCTAGGTCTATTTAACACAAAATACAGTCACAATAGCGCACAGCATAAAATATTTGTAAACACACATTACTGTGTCTCCAGAGTAATTAAAAAAAAAAAGATTATAAAAAGGCTAGACAACACAATTTATAACACTGGCATAAAACACCACAACCTAATAAGATATTTTATCAAATAAAATACTTGGACTAAAAAGATTTTATTTATTACAATATTTGAACAATCGAGGGAAAATTATAGTTAAACAATTTGAACAATTATACCATAAAATAGCAAGCAACTCGTAAAATATTTCTTATAAAATGGTCATTATCAATTGTGATATTAAGAAATACGTAAGAGATCAGTAATTAGATAATTTTTTTTAATTCTCCCTCTCATCTAAGAGAGAAAGGGAGAGAAATAAAGTGTTTTCAAAGCAGCATGTTAAAAAAAGTAAAAAAACACGCAATAAATAGTAGTAACTGGTTTTATTATGTTACCAGTAAATAAAATTAGTTTTACCTTGATTTAATTTCAAGCATTTCTTAATTAACCTTCAGCTTCTCTCTAACTGTTGACTAATGATTAATAGAGTAAATTTCGCATTATATTAAATTTACAAAATTAAAACCATGTTTCAACAGTAAGCAAACTAACCAAGTGATGACAAAGACAACTAAAAAAAAAGAAAAGAACATAATTATGTTTAAAATTATAAAAAAATTTAAATTTAAAACTGTTATTAATTATTACTATAAATAGTAAAATTAATACTTTGCTCTGTTCTAAATTGTCTAAAGTAAAATTAAATTAACACTGCTTGACACTGTATTCTGGCAAGTAAGTTTTATGCTCACTGAGCAGCATTTCTTAGATTTCAACAACAATTAATTTCATCTTGCCTAGATCTATCTCTTTCACTTGACAACAACTATTTTCAAGTTGCCTTAATAAAATTTACATTAATAACTTCTTTTAGCCTAATATTATTCATTTCAATTTGACTATTATCATTGAACATATTACCAGTAATATTACTATTGTTACAACTGAATAATAAAAAAATGTAAAAGAATCTTACAAATTGTGATCTTTTCTAATCAAAGGCTATATTTAAACTTAAGATTTATTAAAATCTATATCTTTTTATGTGTATATTCATGTGTCGTTTAACAAAAATATTAAACAATATTTATTTTCATCAATTATTTTTAATTTAACAAAAAATCTAGACAACAATGCACAAAGTTATTTAAGTAAGTGATCAACAAATTATTGACTGTAATCTGTTGATCACTTTTGTGTCAACAAATTACAGTCAGTTTTCCATGTTAAATGCGTAAAATATATATCTAATATAAAATAAATCCAATATAAAATAAAAATAAAATAGTAAATTTACTCAAATCAGTACCAGTTATACTGTGTGAAGTGACTAAAAAATACTTCTGTTCTTTCCAATTGCACTAAAAAATGGCTTTCAGCTCTTTCCAAATGCACTAAAAAGTAAAACAAAACTTGCTTAGCTTAGTTGCCTAGTTCTTAAGAATCTAAAAACAAATAAGTAAAAAACAAATTACAAACAATTACTTACTTTTAAAAATTACTATATTTAAACAAATTAAATTAAACAAAGAACAACATCAATTCTACTTAAAGGCTAAGAAAAATTTTTCCGCTCAAATTTGCTAGCAGACCTTGCTTGTAAAACCATGAGAATAAGAAACATATTCAGAAAAGCCTAGAAACTACTTCAAAATGACATATGCAACATTGAAGTTTAAACGTTGACTGGACTAATTATTAGTAGATATTTTTCAATAAGTTCAAACAAATTTACAATACTTTATTCTTCTATATAACATAAATCCATCATATGATAAATCTGAAATGAAAAAATGTAACGAATAAGTAAATACAAAGAAAAACTTCATACATGAATCGAAAACTAATGTATCAATAGATTATTGTCAATAACAATAAGGGCATATATATATCATATATATATATATATATATAATATATATATATATATGTGTATATATATATATATACATATGTGTATATATATATATATATATATATATATATATATATATATATATATATATATATATATATACTATATATATATATATAATATATATATATATATATATATATATATATATATATATATATATATATATATATATATATATATATATACTATATATATATATATATATATATATATATATATATATATATATATATATATATATATATATATATATATATATTTACATATATCTAGTCGGCGTGACGTCACGCCGAATTGCGAAATAAATTAACCATCACGAATGGAGGGAAAACAAACACAAATATCAAATACAAAGTTACAAATGTTTTTTATGACAAAAAGATGCCAAGGAGTTGTTGTGTTGCAGGTTGCACAAATAATTGTAAAAAAAACAAAGAACTTAAACTTTATCGCATTCCTAAGAATGAAACGGTTAGAAGAAAATGGTTGAATGCAATAAATCGTGCTGCAGATAGCACTTCGTCGAGCAAACTGTGGTCTCCTATCTCTTCGAATTTTTATGTTTGTTCAGCACACTTTATTACTGGTAAACGGCATTTCTTAAACTTTTTGTTTTATACACTAAGTAAATTTCAATAAATACAACTTGTTTACAAATTTTAGGTAAAAGAGAACTCTTTGAGAAACATCCGGACTCAGTTCGTTCAGTTTTTAATACTGCAACAATAAGTTTTCCTCAAAGAAATGTCAATAGTAACATAATTAACAGAGTCAATAGGAGGATAAATAGACAAAGTAAATGTTATTGTCTGCTTCGAGTCACTTTTTTAAATTACTTTGACATTGATGAACTTTTCAATTTTCTTTCAGAAATAAGTGTTTCTGCATGCAAAAAATTAAAACTATTTGCTCAATCAATAAGTGACGAAGTTGAATTTGTTATCGAAAAAAGAGGATAATTAATGAAAGTAAGTGAATAAACGAATTATTTTATTTAGTTATTTATGATTTAAATTGTGGTATACAAACAACAATGATATTCATTGTCATTTATAATAGAGGTTGTAAAGGTTTTAAAACTTCTCCAGTAAATTTTCATAAAATACAGAAATTTATTTTATATTTAGCAGAAAATGATATCCAAGTTAGTACTGAAGGGTGTTTGCAACAATCTGATTTCATTGCTCTTGTATGTTCCAAAAATGTTTTAGAACAATCTTCCAGTTATAGTCATGGTATTAATTAATTTTTATTTAATTTTTTTTTCTTTTTGCATTTTGATTTGTTATATAGTTTTTTGAAAAATATTTTTCCAGACATTACTAAATCTTTACATAACAAAGTTAATTTAAACAATGTTCCAGCACTGTAAATAAACAAGGTATCAGTTACTTTTAACTTAAAATTAATTTATCATTTTTGATTTTTGATTTTGTTTACTGTTTGTTATTATCTTTTATTTGCAAAAATTGTAAAAAAAATTTGAATATTTTTCAGAATTCAGTGTTCCTTTATTTAATAAAGATGTTCCAGTCCAAGATTCTAGTAAGAATTATATAGAAGGTATTGATTATTTAAAAGTTATTTAAACACAATATAAGTATACAAAATATTTTATGTATTTTTTTCTATTTTAAAGAAAAGAGTGTTGCTGTAAACATAGATACTCAGCAAAGTTCAACCAATAGTCTTTTGAATTCGGAAATAAGTTTAATTGAGAAATCTGAAATTGACATTGGAAGACATGTGACAACTTTGGAAAGACAACAATTATATATGGAAATAAATAACCTTCGATTAGAAAGAGATTTATTTATGTCAAAGTGGATGTCAATAAAAGATAGTAACTGCAGTTTAGGAATAAATAAAATTCGAGCCCATACTGATAAGTGCATATGCTTACTGGAGTAAGTCTTCTAGTAAGAGAAAAGTTGTTGTGTTTCCTATGCAAAGGAGCTCAAGAAAATTTGTTAAAAAATTGGGTTCGGCAGATCAAATTGTTTTCTGCTTAGTAAAGTTAAGGCACAACATTAGCTTTGATATGTTATCATTTATGTTTGACTTTAAAAAAACTACTGCATTGGATAACTTTTGGAAATGGATTGACATTATGTATGTAAAATTAAAATTTTTAATAAAAATGCAAGATTGAGATCATATATATGAAACAATCCCTCCTGTTTTCAAGAAAAAATTCCCACGACTAACATCAATTATTGATTGTTTTGTGATTTTTGCGGAATCAATTGCATCTCTTATGGCAAGAGCACAATTTTACAGCCAGTATAAAAAACATTGTACGATTAAATGTCTTATCTCATGCACACCTCTTGGAGCAAATAATTTCAAAATGTTATGGCGAGAGAGCTTCAGATAATCAAATAACTCGAGAATCAGAGTTTACATTGAGCAAGTTTAATATGCCAGGTAATCAAATCTTATCAGATAGAGGCTTTACGTTAGAAGACGATTTTGTAGCTGGAAGTTGCTCTGTGTTAATTAATCCAGCCTTTACAAAGGGTAAAGCACAAATCTCTGCTTCAGAGGTAGAAACATCTCGTAAAATATCATCTGGCCTAATAACTCTTTCTATATGAAGGATTCATATAGAAAGAGTTATTGGGCTGTTAAAAAATCGTTCGAATAGGCAATACACCATTCTTCAAGGTGTATTGCCTATGCGAACTGTTAAAAGCATAACTGATGAAGCTACCTCAGTTACTCTTTCTAATTGTGACAAAATTGTAACAGTTTGTGCTGCTTTAAAAAACCTTGGGGAAGGAACATTCAAGTTTAGGCATATATTTTTGCAATATATTACTTTTTTAAAGCTTTTTCACTTACCGCTTACACAAAACTAAGAAATTTTTTAAAAAAAATTAGAAACAACTCGGTAAAAAGCAAAAGAGAAAAATATATTTCAGATTTTTTCCGGATATTTTACCCAAACATTTTTCCGGTTTTTTAAAATATGGTGTGGATGATCTATGTGTGTTTGGGCCCGGGCTGGTTTAAAGACTCATAAAAAAGAGGGAGCAAAAAAAAATAAGAGCAAAAGAATTGGTCTTTTGGTATTACATAGTACGTATTCGTATCCCGCATATAGATTAGTCGGGACGATCTAAGCAGAAGAAGGATTTTACTTGCATTTCTTAAAGATTTTTCCAATTTTAATTTTTTAAATATTTTTTTACGGAAAATAGGTTTGTAGTTCGTAATTAAAAATGGACTACGCATAGCTTAGCTCCAGCCTTAGATTTTAACGTCTCTGTAAATAAGTAGTTTCACTAATTAAAAGGGATACTATAAAGTCCATTCTTGAATGTTATTTAAGGCAAATTTAGCTTCAAATAGGTTAGTCTGAAAACGAGCTTTTCAGACTAACCTATTGAAACTTTTTTTCGGTAAAAAAACTTGCGACATTTATGTTATGAATTTACACATGCCCTGAGTCAAATTTGTTTAATTTTTTTATTTAATTATCGTTTAAAATAAGCTTTACAGTGTTTTTTCAAAATATAAGTATAAAGGCAAAAAAATATCGACCGGAGCCAAAATAAAGTATAAAAGTAAATTTATAATTAAATGTAAAACTGCAAATTAGATTGTCTAATTTGCAGTTTTACATTTCTAGGTAAGGTAAAATAATGGTCATACCAATAAGCTATCTGCTTTCAATATAGTCTTAGCATAGCATTAGATATTTTTAGGTAAATGAATCCGCTAAAAATGTATAAAAATTTTTTGTAAATATTTCGAACGGTTTCGTCAAAAATGTAATAACCTGTTAACAAGATTTTTCAGTTAATTAATCGGTTCGTATAATTTCAGTAAAGGTGAACTTTAAGATTACACAGTTTTACGAAGCTTTATGTTTTAGAGAAGATTTTGCTTTCATTTTACATCTCACACTTAACATTTAGTTTGTCTAAAATAGATAAAAATCAGTTTGAAAAAATAATAAACTTGCGGAGAAATATAAACATAAAATACGATAAAGTCTTGTTTTAACGTAAAATACTGTTTAAAACAAAGAAAAAACATGAAATGACAGTTTTATAAAAGGAAACCTCTTGACCTAAAGTAAAAATATCGTCGTATTAATAACACCGGAAAAATTGTTTTAGTATCAACTTCTTTCTATCGATCAGATAATTAAACTCTTATACTGCATAATCTTCGCAATCTCAAAGATAATTAATCGAGATAATTAAAGCTAAACTGTAATAGTTTTTTTGATATTGAATCATATGCCTTTATATTTTTAAAAATATGTGGCTACGAAAATAGCCGTTATTCTAAAATTTGATAATCGTTGTTTCAGCAAAATGATGCTTTTTTCATTTCATTTCTCAGCATTCGCACTGGTCCATTACTGTGTTAGTTTCTAAAAAATATCTCAAAATTGAAATAGTAAAAAAGTTTTTTTGCTCGCTAAAAGTATAAAAAATATTCATTACTTTTTTATTTGCAGACTTTTTCTTGTATTTACAGCTATTGCAATACCATACATTCGATCTTGGCACTGATTTTAAAGATATACATTTAAGATGAAACCAGTTATCAAATAAATCACAGCCTACCATTGTATCGTCATTTTCTGATTTTTTAGATTTACAAATACAAAACACATTATCATCTTCGTTAATAGTTTTATTTGATATTAAGGTGGGCAACTTCACTCCTGATTCAACTTCTCTTGTTACTAATTCCCTCAAAATAAACATATTCCAAAAAATATCACATTTATTTAACACAGATTCGATAAAACTGCTGTCAGGTTCAATACGTAAAACTATAAACTTGCTGGGTGTCCATACCATAAAATCACAATAACTAACTCCAGTAACTCTCATTTCAAGCTGAACCTGGAAAAATATTATTGTGCTGTTTTTGTAAAAAATATTTCCCATCTGTATTTGCACTAACATAAAAAACATCTTTCATTATTTCTTCTTTTAAAGATTTATCTTTTAAAATAAAAGGACATTTAATTTCCAAAACAACATGCCCACAACAAGTGCAATAAACAGAATCATCAGGAGATATTGCATACCATGGTTTTTCATAGTCTATATAAAGTCCTAATTTTTCAACTTTCAAATTTTGATGGACAACAATTTCAGAAAGTGGCACAGAATTATGAGATTTATTGTGGTCTGAATAAATTTGTGCATATAAAGTCAATGAATTTTTTTCATTTTCTCGCCCCCAAACTATCGGAGGACCTTTTATTATTATATTCTTTTCAAAATATATATTTAAAATAAATGATTTAGGTGGTGTTTTAACTCTAGCATGATAAACTTGATACAAAGTAGAACCAGTTATTCGGCCTACTCGTACCTGATACCAAGAATCACACAATGATTAATTTCGAGTTGCTTCTTCAACATAGACGATGTCATCAGAATTGATTTTGAACCTTTTTTTCTCATCATAATAGGAACTTAACTGCTCTTTATCTAGAGATTTATAGTTTTCAATGAAAAATTTCTAAGAGATAGTGGCAATATTGCCACAACAGTTCTAGGTGAATAAATTCATCATCGTAATCTTTAAACAAATGAAGAGCAGTTGTTTTGGGCTGTACACTTTGCAAATCTGACAAAAACTCATTTTTTTCAATATTGGTTGGGGAAACAGGCATTTTCCTCATTTTATTTCTCTTAAGTTTTTCCTTAGCAGAATCAGAATATAAATTGATAGATGAAACTGGGGAACCAACAATATTTTTAATAAATGTTTGATTCCATTGACATGGTAAATCAGTTGGTGTGGACCATGTCATTCCAATGCGAACAACAGCTTCAATTTTGTATAACATTGCAGCTACATGTGAGCATGATTCACCAGGGCTGTTATAAAAAAAAATTAACTATAGTTGTAAATAAAACATGTTTAAACAATATCATTGCATTAAAGTAATTAAAAAAAAAGTTCACAAAACAAGAGTTTTTAAGTGTTAAATTATCTTACTCAAATGCTCAACAGACAATTACCCAGCCATACAATTACAGTGAGTAGTCACTACATTACCAAGTAAATCAACAACTATCCAAGGCTTATGATTAGGAGATGTGGTTCTATATGAAGGTCGAACATTACATTTTAAGATCATATCTTGACTTATTTTTATGTGAACAACAGTTTGTACCCAACCTTCTGGAAAGTACTTCCAAGCCTCAGATGACTTGTAGTTTTCCATAGCTTTTTGAGAAAAGATGTCTAAACAATGTTGAAACTTAAAAACAAGTGTAAGCAAACATAAATATTCACAAAGCAAAAACAAATATTCACAAAACAAACATAAATATTTACAACATCAGCCAATCAAACTAATAGATATTGGAATTAAATTGGCTTTTAAACAACTATTTAAAAATATTCCTTAGATGGAGTATTAATCATGTAATGATAAAGGTTATGATAACTTAAGAAGCCCATTGACTTGGGTCTTCAGTCCAAGAATCGACTGGATACTTATATGGACACTTGTTCAACCCTAAAACAAAAATGCTATGTTTTATCTTCCTTATTTTTTAACAAAAATGGTTTAAAAAGTAAAAGATTTATTTTTCGCAGATATCTTTCTGCTGCTTCTTTTGATAAACTTTCAAAATAATTAAAAGGCACTTCACGAGCGCTTTCTTATCTTTACGTATAACATAATAATTTGTTTTCCCTCATATCAATATGGTTACTTTTATTGCGCAATTAAGTCACGTGATTCCGAATATATATATATATATATATATATATATATATATATATATATATATATATATATATACATATACCTACAGAAATACACACGTAAACATATTACTATATACTCACATATACATTTTAGCTGTATTTTAACTTTTATTAATAGTTAATATAGAGCTAAAATGTCTAATACAAATACAACAATGGTGTCATCAAAAGATTAAATTAAAAACTCTAACAAATGTCAAAATTTATATCTAAATGTGTAACTAATGGATAAAAGTAAAATATTTGTACTTACCAGCGAAACGGTCATATTAAAAGGTGAAGTAGAGTTTGAATTTAAAAGTTTAATTAAAAGGTAAAAAAGCGTTTGAAAGATAAATTGCTTCAAATCAAGCTGTTTTCACTAAGACCATGCAACATTTAAATATAATAATTATTAATACATTTATAAAACTAACGGGAAACTTTTACGATTTAAAAACACGCGGTATACAGTTAGCCAACTATAGCCAATGCTGGCCCGTCAGTTGGACCAATTAAGCGTGTTTACTGGGATATTTATGTGTTAAGTTAGCAAGATATTGAATTGCTTTTTCAAAAATACTAAACCATTGGATTTTATCATTAAGAAAGAGAGGTTTTTTCAAATATTTGCAAAATGGACTTCTCAAATTAAATAAAACAAAAAGCGGATTCATTGTTCTTATAAAACCTAATGAGCTTTAAGTATCTTAAAAAGACAGATGGCCAGATAGCATTAAAAACTCAAAAGCATCTGCTACCGAATTTCTAAGTTTTTGTACAGCTATTTTCACATTCATTTTATGTCTCTGAAAACTAATATGCTTATTGCCGAGTTTATTAACAAACTTTAAGCCATGCTCCTTTTGCAAATTTTGCAGAACTGTATTGTGCTCCCACTTTACAAATCTATTTTGACTATCAATAAATACACCAAGCTCTTACAAAGCATTTTGTGCAATTGACAAAGATCAGGAATAAAATATATATTGTTATCACAATGTTAAATATTAAAATAAGTTTTAATATTTTCAACTTTATCAAATTAACAACCAAGGCTTTTCATTGCACTAAAATTGACAAAAGCTCTATCACAAGTTATGCTGTGAACTTCTATACCATGTTGAATACACAAATTAACTGCTTTAGTTATAAAACAAACTAAGTTTGTTGTTGAAATCTTTTCACACAGAATATAACCAATAGGACATTTTCAATTACCTCAAAGTCCAACAAGCATAATACAAGAGTCTCAGTAGCAATGCTATCTGAATCAAAAGCAGATATTTTGTTTCCATAATCTGAAAAGCCTTTATAGTTACCATTGCTTTGATTTTAGAAAAAATCTGACTTTATATGCATAGCATCAAAGATCAAGGCACAAACTTTATACGTTACATTTTCTGATCCCTTTTGTTTAAGAAAGAAAAAGCATCTTTGAAAAAACCAGGTGAACAATCAATAGGCGATGACCAATTCGCTAGAGAACTAATACAAAGAAAAGCAAACAATGATCTAATGATCTAACAAAATTATATGCACGAGGTGAACAAAAATAAAGCGTTAAACCAAATTTCTTCACTTCTTCTGAATATCTGTGACCTCTAAGACCTTTGCATTTATTCACTAATTCCGATTTAATCAAGTCACAAATAAGTTTAGAAAAGTTATTGTTAACAAGTTATGCTGCATCAGCTGATAAAAGTTTTTGATTCTCAAATTTTCTAACAATTTCTGTCATTGTGTTTATTTTCAATTCTTTCCTTCTTAGCTTCTGCTTAAGAGTTTGAACTTTTCGTATAAGTTTGACTTTGGATGGAGAGTCAACTTTATTATTTAGATTATCAATATTATCTACACTAGTACAAATATGATTGTTAGCGGAAGATGGAAACGAAAGAGACTTCTTTTTTTTTTAATGACAATGTCGAATATCTCAGCTACGTTAATAGAAATATGTTTTCTTTTGATGGTCTTTTTACAATCAATTATCTCCGGAAAATTAAATATAGATGGTGCAACAGACTTTAAACGAGGTTTATTCGCATTTTCATAATTATAATCTTTTTTATGAAAGTGAGCATTACATAAACACTACAGTATATAACTATGTTTTGTTGGAATTAATGAAGTTCGTTTTGTTGCCACAACCTATGTTTGACAAAGGTCGTTATTTTTTAAATGGAATTTAGGAAAGGATATTCCAATACCTTTAATAAAATGTGGTAAATAATAATTTACCGGCGTAAATGATTTTTTTCAATATTATAAAATTTTTTTAAAGTTACCGGCGATAAACTTTCTAGAGCCGAAACGTTTACAGTGGAAAAATGTTCCGTAGGAGCGACCTACGGAAATTTTATTGAATTTATTTATTTGTAATTTATTTATAGTTGACACATGGTTGTTACATTGATAGCTCTATAATTGACTTTTTCAGATAAAGCAATGCATTATGGTATTTGTATGTACACTGAAGTAAACAACAAAGATAAGTGAACAACAAAGAAAAATGACTAATGTAGAACGAATTGAGATTGTCCCTGAAGACTTGGATGCATTTAATTTCACTTCTTTTAACTCGTTTAATTTAAATGTTAAAAGTAATGTTATTGTTGTAAATCTCGCTAGTACAACCACTTTATTTGACTAAGAAAAGATTATAACAAGTACATCAAACGATGTGGTTCAAGTAAAAAGCAAAAAGAGAAGAAATGGGGGTTTCACATGTTGCGTAACTAAATGCTTCAGCAACTCAGTGAAACATAAAAATTTATCATTTTATGCAATTCCCAACAAAGGCAAGAACCTTAGAAAATTATGGCTTCACAAAATAAGTAGAAGAGACTTTAAACCAACTTTAACTCACAGGGTATGTTCTAAACATTTTGAATGGGGCAAAAAAACTTACATGAACAAAATACCAACTATCTTATCTAAAACTATTAAATCATATGTGTGAAAAGCGAGTGAAACTTACAATAGTAAAGGATTAAGAAAAATCCTGCCAAAAAAAGAAAATAAACTAAGAGAAGATGTGGCTTCTTTACATGGTAAACTTCTTGTACTTGAAAATAAGATCAAAGTCAAAAACCAAGAGCATCATATAGAAGTAAGTTCTATAGAAAAGGATATGGCAGATATTAATTTTACAGTTGATCGATTTAAGCACAACACTACACATTTCAGATTTTATACAGGATTTTAAAACTATGAACTATTTAAAGTTGTGTTTAAATATTTTCAGCCTACAGCTAGTGCTTTAGTATGTTATAGCTCAACTACAACAGCTGATAAAAAAGCTGAATCAGAAATAAAAAAGAGAGGACGAAAAAGAGCCTTAACACCCGAGGAAGAATTTTTCATGGTGCTAATTCGTTTGAATTGTGAATTTCTTAATGAAGTTCTTAGACTTCATTTTATATTATCGACTAGTCATGTCAGCAGAATATTAATAACATGGATTGATTTTTTGCATTCGCAACTAAGAGCATTGCCTATATGGGCATCTAGAAAAACTGTAGATAATACCATGCCTAGTTCTAGTACAAGGGTAATAATAGACTGTTGAATTGAAGACCTTTTGCCTGAAAATGTTTAACATACCCCCTTTTCTAATAAATGAAAACCACAATTATCACACCAAGAAGCAGTTGAAACAAGAAGAATTGTCTTTCTTAGGATACATGTTAAACGACCTATAGCAAGAATAAAAAATTATAGACTATTGCAAACAATTTAAACATGGTAACATCTTGTTAAACCAGTTTTTATGTTCAAATTGTATTTTTTGGACAAAAAAGTCTTCATTAGTGAGTATAACAAAATCTATTTCACTAGTTTCTGTAATAGCCATTATATCATGACATTGGTAAAAGTAACTATGTTTGATTTTTAGGTTTGGCTGACCATCAACTATTTCCATACAAAAAGTTTTATCTGTACAAGCTTCTCGGACAGAAAGTTTTTTTTCGAAAAAGGGCGCTTTACTTCATTCATTTTTTATTTGTCTTTATCAATACACAACCCATCAGGGCTACAACCTAGCCATGGCCATTTAGGATTTACAAAAAGGCTACATTTTATAATATTAGAATTAAATTTTTCTTTATACTTATTACAAGTAATAACAATTCCCCACTGACGAGCTTTTGATCGTAAACTACTATCACAGTTTTTTATCAGCTTTTTTAACAATGAAGTTGGAGGAGTATTTTTTCTGCGGTTTATAACTTTACCAAATTTTGATGCAGTAAGTGCTTTATTTCTTTCTTCAAACCATCTATTGTTTTTAGATTGATTTAGAGTTTCTGATTCGATTTGAATTATTTTTTCGACATTGATTGACAAGTGACTTGTGACAAAGTTATAATTTTCTTCCGTCAAATTGATTTCAATTAAATGGTCCAAACGACGTAAAAATTTATCCATTGCAACTAATCTTAAATCTTTAAAAAAAAATTTATTTTCAAAGACTAACTCATTAATGGATGCTTCATAAAAATGACTTTGATTAAAACTATTTCTAATAATTAACTCAGCCATTGTCACTCCTTGATTTTATTGAATCAGGTTTCAGTGAACTTTTACAATTTTTCTGATTTTACATTTTTTCCAGAAAATGGTGTGGCACAGAAATTTCGCTTTCCAGTAACAAGAGGACAAAATTGTAAATTATTGATATCTTTGTTGACATCTGCTTTCTCATATATTGAATCTGAAAATAAGACAGCTTCATATTTCTTAGCTCACTCACCAGGTATGTGCAATTTGTAACTTATCGGTGCATGTTTTTTCGTCAGGTACACTTTTTGAATTAAGTTGCTTATACTCAACAAGTTGATATACGACTGCAGCTACATGTTTACAGCACCCACCAGCACCACATTTACAATTACATTTTTGCATAACATACATCCCCAGTTTTTTGGCAAATGTGGACATATACGTCGTACCGTAAGATTGGGTGGCTTTGGCCCATTTTGCACCTTAATGTCTATTGCATAAAAGCCACAAAAGTTATTTCCTCAAACACTAAGTACTATTAAAAGTACATAGAAAGGACAGTTAGAACTATCTGTCTTCCATTTGAAAATTATTTACCTGAAGTATCTTTTGGGTGGTTTAAATGGTGTCGCCCTGTGTGTTAATGTGACTTTGGCCAAACCCTGTAAAAAGGGACTAAAAGAAGCAAAACAACAATAAAAACAACAATATTTAGGCAAAGAAAAAAAATTTACAAAAATAAAGTGACAAAAAAAAGATTTAGTAACAAAGTTCTTGTATACAGTAAATAAAATATAGGTACAAACTAAACAAGTATAGGTACCAAGTAAACAAAACAGTTTAGGTATAAAGTAAACAAAAATGACTAAATAAATGTTTTAAAAATTTAGTGAAAAAGTTCTGGAACTGAATAAATTCCTCTCTTCGAAATTTTCTTTGGTTCCTCAATAAAATCGACTATTTCAGACTGGGGAAAAAAAAGTTGCACTGCTGGTAGTGACCATTTCCAGTTAAGTCCATTTTTTTTCTGCTCAATTTTTTCTTAATTTTTTCAACGGCAGAAAAAAAAAATTTCGAAAGTTACTTTAAAATTCATCAATAGTTATCACATTAAATAATATTAGTTATTAAAATAATTAGTTTTAAAGTTTACTTATTGATTAGCTAAATATAAATAATTCAAAATAAGTAAACAAACCTGTCCAGGATTTAACTCTCCATTGCATTTAACAATTACATAACAATTCTCTACAAGATTTAACAATTTCTCCTTTTACAAACATTTTTTGTTTTATCAATATTTTGAAAGTTCTTTTTGCCTAATACTGAATGGTCTAAAGATTCTGTATGACTTTCTACGACTAAACTTACGCAAAAATTAAATCAGAAGTCTCAGTAGTTCCAGTATTTGTACTTGGGCCAGCAAAGTCAATGTTGTTGGTCTCAATTGTATTTATAATACTGATAGGTGTATCTACATTATTTGAATTTAATCTATTATTTTCATTTATAACACAAGATGATATATCTGTTGAACATAAGTTTTTACCTGGGACAGCACATACTTTACGTCGCTTTGGTTTTTCAGAACCATCTGAGTGATCATCCAGTGACTTATATAAATGATCTAAAAATGAGTAGTTGAGTCTAAACCTACATTACAACATGGTAGTCTTGAAAGCACTTGAGACTTGTCTAATGGAAAAATTCCAGTTTTGCGAAAACCAGCATTAAGTTTATCATTCCCATGTTCATTTAAGTTGGTAATTAAACGGTCTAAAAGTCTAGGAAATTCATCTTTAGGAAGAGAAGCAACTCTCCTTCCTTTTCCTCTCTCCTTCCATTCATGTAATATTTTGCGCCAGTTAATCTTCCATAGGTCTAAAGTAGGCAACATCTAATGGTTGCGTGAGATGTGTAGAGTTTGCTGGTAATGCCACAAATCCTATGTTATTGCTTTGACATGCATCCAGTACTGCAATTCTCAAATGTGAAGATACGTTATCACCTATAATGGCACTTCTTCCTTGAGCCTTTTTAAGTCTTGGAAGAAGTAAAGAGAAAAACCAGTCCTCAAAACATGTTGAGTCAAACCAACCACTTTTTGATCTGTTATAACGTGCTTTTGGTGGCCCATGTTCCATCCATGTATTCCATAACGACTCAGCTTTGTAAACAACATAAGGTGGTAGCAATTCACCATTAGCATTGCCACAAAACATTACAGAGAACGAGGTCTTTGTAGAATTAATTATGCGTTCAGAATACTTACATCCACGCTTTGGTAATATATTTTTTTTACCTGGATCATCACTGAGATTGGTTTCATCATAATTCCATATATTATCAGGTGATATGTTACTTATTTTATTTGATAGATTTATAAAGTAGTTATCAATTACAGTCGTTCATATTTCTGCTCTCTTTCGCTTTATGTTGCTTGCAAATCTTACTGTGAGTTCTGAATTTCTTTTTAAAAAAGATTGAATCCAATCGCCACCTGGAAAATTATTTTTGAACTGAGGTATAACAACGCCTTTTTTCTCTAAATACCCTTTTACTATGTATCTTAAATCATATTTATCAACAGGAAAACCAAACTCGGATGATTTTATTGCATATGCCGTAAACATGTCTTCTTCTTTTGATGTAAATATTTGCTGACCACCATACTTTTTAGGATATGTCTGTTTTATTTTATTTTTTAATGTTGATCTTGGTATATCTCAAAGCTGCTTGTCGTTGAGTAATTAAACCATTCTTTAAATCTTTTAATGCATTGTATAACTATTCTAAAGTATAAGTAACATATTTTCTTTTTCCACAATTTGGCTTGTAGTTTTGTGGCATATTTAAACTAAGAATTAAACAAATTTTGCTATTTACTAATACAAACTGTTATACTGATTTTCTATTGCATTATTACTACAAAATTTTTCATTCCAACATAGTAACTACCATAATATCTATAAATGATCACTAAAAAAGGTTTACTCTAATACAGGGGGTGACTTTAGCCCGGGCCAATGTCACCCTATGTAGTGGGCTAAAGACAAACTATTTTTTTAAATCTCAATTAGCGATTCCAGACGATTTTTTTATAATTTAAAAAAACATATATAATTTATATCATCGTATAAAGCTTGACCTGACTTAAAAAATAAGGGGTCATTTGACCTTTGAAGTTAAGCGGATCAAAAGTTATTGAATTTTTTGTATTGTAAAAATTGATGATTTTTTGACGAAAGGTCAAAATATCATCAATTTTTGTAGGGTCAAAATATCATCAAAATAGGGCTTTAGTATGGAAAATTTGCAATGTTATGGCACCGAAAAAGAGTGTATTTTTGGATCATAATGACTTTTGAATAACTTTTGAACCGTTATTACATTTGACTTGAAATTTTCCATATTGATTCACCAACTATAAGAAAATAAAATACAAAAAAATTTTTTTTTTAACTCTGTCGGGATTGCCCAGAACTGTCTATTTTACAGACTGATGGTTTTTACTTATTTACTTAGTTTTGGTGTCATATTGACTCTTGAATAACTCTTGAGCCGTTATTACATTTGACTTGAAATTTTCCATATTGATTCACCAACTATAAGAAAATAAAATACCAAAATATTTATATTTAATTCAGTCGGGATTGTCCAGATTTGTCTATTTTACAGACTGTGGGTTTTAACTTATTTAATTAGTTTTAATGTCATATTGACTTTAGAATAACTTTTAAACCATTATTACATTTGACTTTAAATTTTCCATAGTGATCCAACAACTATAAGAAAATAAAATACTCCAAAATTTTTTTGTTCAACTGACGAGATTTACCAGAATCATCTATTTTACAGACTGAGGGTTTTCACTTATTTACTTAGTTTTAGAAAATAAAATTTGGGGTTATATTGTAATTAAAACATATAAATGTGCTTAAAAAAACCATGGAATCCAAATAGTACATCATTTTGGAATTATTGTATAATTTACAGACCGGTCAGTAAATTACTGCAAAAGGGCATTAAAATCTGTCGAAATTATTCAGAATAACCTATTTAACAGACAGAAGATTCTTCAATAAAGTTAAAATTTAATTTTTAATGAAAATAACTTACAGCAAATGAACTTTCTGAAATTTGGAGTACTTACAACTGCAATAGGCAGGTATAACAGCAGAAATTATATCTAAAAATGTAAAAATATTATTATTAGAAACACAGATACACAATAACGTGTTAAAATTATTTTGTTAATTCATTTTAAAAATATATAAATTAAAAACATTTAAAACTAAATAATTATAAAATAAGAAACTTTCTTTTTTAGATTGCTTATGTGAACCTATGAAAACGCCTAAGATAAAAAAAAACGAAAATAACATAGAAAAATGTTTTTGTTCTAAAACTTATTTCTTGGCTTTTAGTGAATGATTGGAAGTAGCAAGTTTCAGTAACGAAACAAACTAATAATCATTTTTAACAATAGACACCATCGAGAAGGTAAGCCAAGTTGTCTACCAACACAAAACATCACAACAATAACATCTCAATCACAAAAACTAAACGCTCCTAGTTCACACTAGTGTCACTAAGTAATGGGCTAACTTTTAACCAAAACTAGTGATCATCCTGTATAGCTTAAAGGTGGCTCTATTTGCAGATGACATAAGAAACATATGGATTTCAATCATCTTGTTTTAGAACTGACTTGTTAACTGTTGTTACAGAATGATACTACATAGCATTAGATAGAGGTAGTCAGGCAAATTCTACTGCTCTGAATATCAAAGGCTTTCGATAAAGTCTGGCGTGATAGACTTACCCATATTTTTGCAATCTTTTAAGTCGTCTGTTAATTGTTATCTAGCTATATAAATTTCGTCTTGGCTCTTCCAGTAACTTCCAACTTTAAAAGTAGTTACCTTCTGATGCTTGCTCTACCCCTACTTCTATCCACAATAGTGAAATTGTTCCCAATAAAGTTACTGTTTTTGTACCTTCTGATTTAATTTTGAAAACTGCTAATGATGACTTTTCATGCTCTGTTACCCCAACTTCTATTGCATACATCCCTTTAGGAAATGGTTCTAAAAACTTTCTTATTAAAACGCAATTTAATCAAGAGAATCTCCCAGTTTCCAATTTGGATACTACCTATATTATCTGGTGATTTCACCTATCAAATAAAGAAATTTTTATTTGTAACATGTAATTGACGTTTTTGAAGAAGGTAGATATATCTAATGGTCTAATTATAAGCAAGGGTTTTGAGTCTTCAATTAACAAACACTTATGCTCTCCTCTCGAATCTAATAACTTACTTTCTGATCATCACTATGGATTTCAATCGCCTCGTTTTACAGCTGGTATTACCATTTATTCCTGCCTTGATAAGAACGCAACTAGGGATTCCGATTTCCCGGACTTTTACCATTCCCGGGATAGCGGGAATTATTTACACTGTTCCCGGGATCCCGGGAAATTCCCGGGAAAATCTTCATCAGAGAAAATTTAAATAACTAAATACACTTTTCTATTTTTCTATTTATTTTTTGTAACTGTTTACAACTTTAAAGTGACTTCTGAGAAAAACCAGTGCATCGAGATGAATGTCGATCAATCTAGTTCTATAGTTGGTAAAAAAAAATCCAGTTGAACTAAACACCCTTTCAGCCTCTACACTGTAAGGACGAATAGTTAAAAGCGCATTATAAAGCATATCTAAGTTATGCGATCTTTTATTAGTAGCTTCAAACAGATTGAATTCTTGACGCATAATTGATTTATTGCACTTGACTTCAAAAACATCTTTTTTTTTTACAAATTTTTCTAATCTGGCAGCCATAGATTCAGATAACTGATTTATATCAATAATACTATTGTTAAGTTTTCTATCGCTATCTTTTTCTTTTACTATATTTTCAATTATGGGAAAAAGTCGACCAGCTATTTCAATCGCTAAATTTATCATAACTGCTTTAGATGGCATGCTAAATAAGTCATCATCCATATCACTTTTTGAAGATTGTGGATTATCTAAAAATTTTAGTAAACCAACAAGATCTTTTTTTCTTCTTTGACATATTCTTTCAATTAAAGCATTTTTAAGATCTTTTGCTAGGTAGCAATCTTGAACATCAAGTTCTTTAGCCATAAATTTTAATGTGTCATCAGCTGTTAATAAAGTTGCTTCCCTTCTGCAAATCATTTCAGAACCTAAGACAATAAGTTCCAGACTTTTTGCTAAATTTTCAATTACTGTAAGTTCATCATAAGACAGCATTAGGTTTTCTAAACTGAAATCCACGAGAGATTTAAAAACTGCTTTTTTAACTTTAATAAATCTTTGAATCATGGTCAACATTGAATTCCAACGAGTTTTTGAATCCAAAATTAGCACTAGCTCTTGTCCAAATTCATTTTTAGAATAACGCTTTAAAGAATCCATTTTTAAAGGAGATCTTTTAAAAGTTACAACTATTTTTCTAACTTTAACAAGAACTTTATGAAGCTCAGGAACAAGATCAGGAACTTGGTCACTAATTTCATTTTGCTGATCTTCCTCCTCATCATAATAATCGTCATCATCAAAGACATCATCTTCAATATCTTTGTCATTAGTACTTTGATTATTATTTTTACCTTTTTTTTTATATATTACATCAACAACGGCTAAATGTATTGCGTGTGCAAAACAAAATTGATATTCAGAAGGCGAAGTATATCCTAATTTTTCCATAACAGAAGCACCATCAGTTGTTATGCAAACTACATCATTTGTAAGACTTACATTAAACATGTTTAATTTTTTGATGAGTAGTTCTAGGCAATCATTTGAATTGTGCGATCCTAACATTCGCTCTAATCCAAGATTAATAAAGCCTTCATTAAAGTGAAGATTTATATTCATAAATCTTCTGCCATGCTTTGAATATTCATCCAAATCTATACTAAACTTGCATTTTTTTTCTTTTATTTCGAGTATCTTTTTTTTATTTTCTTCGACTATTTCCAAATAATATGAATTGAATTTGAATTTGATTTTATTTAGAATCAATAAATTTACAATAAATAATAATTTTTTTTTTTTTTTTATGTTTTTACAAATTCAATAATACTGTAAATTAGTCAATCATTGATTATAAAGTATATTGACGAAGAGATGCAACACCAGGCATCTCTATACTAACTAATGTGTAGGGCTAATTGTCAACGAGACAAGATGCCCATCATGATAGGAAACTTTTGAATAAGTTGACCGAGTGAGTGTCAATTGCTTCCTGTGGTAGCATATTCAAGGACGGTGTGACACGATTAGTAAAAAAGTGATGTCGCTCTTCGCAATCGCTGACAATTTGTCTGTGTAGCTGTTTATTGTGACTCCTCCTGCAATATACGTTGTTAGAGATCCTTTGAGGAACAAAAAAGTTAACATCATCAATTTTATTTATAATTTTAAACTGTTCAATAAGATCTCCTCTAGCTCTTCTCTCTTCTAGTGTTGTCACTCTAAATATATTTAAGCGTTGCTCATATGGGAGATGTTTGATTGAGGAAACTTTTGTCGCTCTGCGCTGAACTCTTTCAAGCATATTGATATCCTTTTTTAGGTGAGGAGACCATGCTTGAATAGCGAATTCCAGGTGTGGGCGCACATATGTGATGTAAAGCGTTCGCCAGAGATAAATGCTTCTGCTTCGGAACACTTCTTTCAGTAGGCCCAATTTGTAATAGGCTACTGAGACTGCAGACTCTACCTGGGCACGGACTTTGAGGTCATTTGATATTAGAATACCTAGATCTTGTTCAGTTTCAGTTTCCTCCAGGTTTCGACGAGTGCCAAAATTTTTTTCGGGATCCCGGGATTTTTGTATATATATATATATATATATAAGATTCATGACATCTGTTTTCGATTTAGGAAGAGTGAAGCCTTTATCACGAAGCAACTCACGAATTTGATCCGATTCAGTTATTGCATTAATAGAAAAACCATCAATCGCAGCAAAACGAGCCAATCGTTCTCCCAATGAAACTTTTTTTGTCATGGAATCAATTGTTAATTGAACACAACGTTTTTTAGTTGATGGTTCTTCTTCTTTATTTAAAATAATATTATGGATTTTTTCTAAATGCCTCTTCAATTCAACAGTGGAACCAACTTTGCATAGTAATATTTTTGGACAATGTTTGCATTGTGCCTCGTCTGCTTTTTTAAGATCAAAATAACTCCAAACCTTCAAAGTTTTAAGATTTAAGGACATTTTTTTAAAAATTCCCAATGCGCTGCGATAAATTTCAATATGTAAACAATATAAATAAGCAATATTTCTTATGGTCCGGAAAACAAAAAATTCTGACTTTGGCGGGAAAGTTAAAAAATGTGTGTACAAAAATCCCGGGATCCCGAAAAAAATTTCCCGGGATTCCGGGAAATTGGAATAAAATTTTTCCCGGGAATTTCCCGGGAACAAATTCCCGGGAAGAATCACTAAACGCAACACTCTCTGATTGCTTGAAGGAGGCATTTGAGCCGAAAAAGGATCTCACTTCTGCTACAGCATTAGGCTCACAGTGGCTGGTGAGCTAATCGTTATCGCCTTAATCTAGATCTTCCTTATATTTGTAAACAGTAATGTACTCCATGAGTCATCTACCCTTCATCTTCTAGGATTAACTCTTACTTCCAATCTTTCTTGGAAACTGTATATTAAATCCATTGCAAAATTAGCATCTGCTAAGGTTGCATCTCTTTATCGAACTCAACACTTTCTTACTCCGGATTTTATTCTTTATCTCTATAAATCTCAAACCCTTCCTAGTATGGAATACTGTTGCCCTATCTGGGGCGGATCTTCCAATAATGCCTTTTCTCTTTTAGACAAGGTTCAAAAATGCATTGTAAACATAGTTGGACCTGCTCTTGCAGCCAACCTCCAACCATTATCACATCATTCTAATGTTGCTTCTCTTTCTCTTTTCTATAAATATTATAATGATCACTGCTCTAAAGAGCTAGCATCTCTTGTACCATATACTAAAATTCATTGTTGTGTTACTTGTCATTCAATTAAGTCTCATCCTTTTAATGTGACTGAAATTGTAATAAAGTTGTTAAGACAAATAAATTTCGAAAAAAAAAATAAAAGAGAAATGTTGTTAACAAAACCTCAGATTAGAGGGGGACACAAGTTTATTAATAAAAATAAAAAATAAAAATAATTATAGAATACCAAGACCTGCCGCTGTAACCAACCATTGTCGCATTGTCATAGTGTTGCTCCTCTTACTCATTTCTACAAATACTATAAAAGGTGATGTTTTAAGGAGCTAGCGTCTCTTATGCCATCTGCGAAAATTCATTCTTGTATTACTTATCATTCAATTAGGTTTCGTCCTTTTACTGTGACTGTCCCTAAGTGCTACAAAAATTCTTATTTGTGTGAGTAATCATTCAGCATCATTTTACTGTATATGTTCCTTCATGGTCTAAAAACTTTTTTTTTCTTTAACAAAACATAAATATACATATAATGACTTACGCGTGCATGAATGCTGTACCAGAGAACACAGACATACATACAATTCCAACAGAACATAGACATACATATAATGACTTACAGGTACATAAACAGAAACTTACATATATTGACTTACGGGTGCGTCAACACCGCTCCAGAGGTCCAACAGAACACAAACATACACATAATGACTAACCGGTACATAAACACATACATACATATAGTGACTTACGGGTGCGTCAACAGATGGTCTAACAGATTTGTAAAAAATGGCGGTTGGTTAAAACCAAATCTGGATTTTTGAGGGATACAATGCCTCCATTAATATTTAGATAATCCATAACAGTGTCAGAGACTAAAATTAAAAGTAAACTTAATTTAAGTGACATAAAGAAAAATAAGGGGTGGATTATTTTGGTTTCAATAAACAGAATTATTAAAATGAAAAAAATTTGTGCTACAGTATTCCTAATTTATAATTTTGACTTTCTTGACTTATAGATGGAGCAACCATTTTGGTAAGACTATTGTTAATGTCAACACCTAAAAAAAAAGGAATTAAAATAATTATTACAAGAGTTCATAGTATTTAATCAACAAATAAATAGAGGCAAATATATATAAAAAGAAATAAAGAATTTCTTACACAACTACATTTTCATAAGCTTCTGTTGAATACTATTTTTAGGTTTTTGTTTTGAAAAAAACAGTTTAAATAAGAGCAACCTGTAGTTGAAATAGTAAAAATCAAGATTTTAATTTTCTTGAAGAATGCTGACCTTTTACCTGGAAAAAGTAAAAGATGTATTTTCATTTGATTAAAATTTTAAGAATTATACTTTCACTTTCAATTTAATTTTCATAATTTAACCAAAACAAAGGCAAAAATCAAAACAGATAACGTCATTAAATGCGCGAACAAAAACATATATATATACACATAATTTATATATGCAAATCCTAAGTATCAATTCTTTAGGTAAACTTAAATAAATACTTGTTTTAAATAGAGGAAAGGCTAAACTTGCAATTTCCACCTGGACGTTTTTCAAAAACACTTTTTTTTCTATTTAAATCAACCTTGAAGTTTTTAAACGCTGAGAACTAAAATTTTTTGTATAAATGTTAAAAAACGTCCAGATTCCATTAGATTCCTCGTCCTTTTCCTAATAAATTTGGAAAGTTTCATAAAAATTAGATGTGTTTAAGATCTTAGGAATCCTTACCTTCAAAAGCTTCGTTTTAAAAAAACGTTCCCACGGCAGGTTTTTTTTATGAAAAGTGGTCTCAAGATATGGGTAATATATAAATGAAGCCATACAAAACTTAGTACTTTCTATATATGGTTGGAAAGAGATTGAGTAACACTAACTGATGCAAAAAACCTCAAGGTGCTGGCTTAACCATACAAAAAGATATAAGAGAGCAAAGTTTATGAAAATTACGTGTTTTTTTGTCAAACGTCAAATGTTTTTTGTTAAGCCGTGGAATCGCTATCTCAATTGCAAAAAAGTAATAAACTGTTAAGCTTTCAAAACAAGATATAATCAAACACTAATGGTTTAAAATTAATTCAGTGTATATTCCAATAAAAAATCTTCTCCAGGTACTGCTATCGATGTAAATGTTTACACACCTAAAAAAATTCGGATTTTAGGTGCTTCTTTTAAAGTGCAACTTACAATAATATCACAAAGACTCAAGTTAAGTAAACTAAGTTAGATTAAATAAATAATAAATTTCCCACAATTTGCTACTAAACATTAACCGGCATACCTTGAGGTATCGATTTTAAACTATTTTTAAACAAAAATTTTGCTTGGGCTAAAGTCATCCTGTAGGACCAAAGCCACCCAATCTTACGGTATTGAATTTTTTTTCATTGAGGCTGAAACATTACATTTTACAAAAAATAAAAGTTTATCACTAAGAATATTTGATTTAACTCTAATCCTTTTTACATAGTTCTCTTTAAATAACTGGTAGCCTGCTATTTTATGTTTAGTAGCATTTCGTTCAAAATTATCCACTGATACTGTATCAGATATCATATAATTAAATATATGTTGATGTGTTATTAGAAACAGGAGTGTTATATCTCTTGACCATTCGGTTACTTTTTCAGAGATTATTTCGTTTTCATCGTTATTAAATTCCTCGTTTGTATTTAGACAAAATGTTGCAGTAGAACCTTGCTAAATCTTTTAAAAAAGCTAGAACCAACAGAAATATTTATAGAGCTTATTATGTATTGTTGTTTTTTATTATACTTTTATAAGTTAGAGACTAACCAACTAAAACAACGTCTATAATTTGTTTATATTACAATGTAGTTATTCTGCTAGGGAGATAAAAAAGTTGTTAAAGATTTTGTCACGTAACAAATTATTAGCGAGAAAACTATTACCTATGTTAAAACGAGTCACGAATTAAATTAAAAAAATAATTGCAATATCTTTTTTAGCTGATGTATAAACTAAAGCAATCAAGTTTTCACAAATAAACGTTCTTTTTAGGCACTGATTCAATCTCCTTATGTTTCAAGCCAATTATAACTAAGTATACAAATTTTTGCTTTTAGAGAAACAGTGCCATTGGTGGGGTAAAGTTGGACGAGTGTGAGTAGAAGTGGGACAAATAAATTTAAAACAACATTTTAACGCAAATTATTAAATAGAAACAAATAAAATCATAAAATCACCTAATCGACATAAAAATGTTTAAGAGCTTTCACCAATCAAAATAATCAAATAGCAACGGGAACAAGCGGGGCATAAATATTTCTTTTTTCTGTCCCACTTCACCCCGATGTTACGACTTTTTTAAGGTACATTTCAAAATTAGGGCTTCTAGCGCACGCAGGGAAGCAAAGCGATTTTCGCTAAATAGAGGGGAAGAAATTTAATTGTTTACATTAAATAATAGTATTTAGGCACCACTCCTAATTAGAAATTTCAGGTCGTCCCACTTCTCCCGCGTCCCACTTCTTCCCACTCTCCCCTACATATTTATTCATTTTATTATTGTGCACAATTTTTGATGAATTTAATTAGTAATTTTATTGTTAATATATTTCTACTGAATTTGTCATGTAAGAAATGTAACTCATTCATAAAATTTAAAACTGCTCTCTTTAACTATTTTTTGTAAAAATTTTGCTTATAAATCTTATACTTTCATTCAACTTTTTTATAACCCTAACTCTGAGCTTCTATTTATCCAACTTTTTTTCCTCCTTTTTTTCTGTTGTGTTTTAATACTTTTTGTTAAGTTTATTATTTTAATCTTTCTTAAACTGAAGCATTTTCTCTTCATCACTATTCTTTTTCTTATTATTATTACTATGCTTTTATCATTATAAATATTATTATCATTACTGCTGTTAATAATGTTATAATTTTATTATATTGATGTTTTTGTTATATTATTGTTGTTCTTATCATTGTTATTATTATTGTTGTTGTTATTTTTATTGTTATTATTAATAATATAGTATAGTGTGGTAAGTTGACAAAATGTGTTTATATGCAAAGCCTTTCATCAGAAAGTGCCAATAATCTCAGGAAACCTTCCTAGCTATTTCATCTTTCACTGTAGTATTGTAAGGATTTGCGAATGTGCATAAAAGATATTGTGGTTTATGTGTTTTTTCCACATTTTTGTAACTTTTACAACTTCTTTATTTTTTCGATTTTCAAAAGCAATTGCATCAAGTGCACGTAAACTTGATTAAACTTATATTTTGCATGGTTCAGTGAAATATGACCAACCATCCATTTTTTACTGTTTACCTTTTTCAGGGATTGGTAGGCGAGCTTGTGACCAAATAGCTGTGGGGATTAGTTGGCAAAATATTGGCGGGGCAAGTTGACCGTATATTTCAACTAAATCCGATTGCGATAGGAAGTAAATTTCAAGAGTTTTCCATTTTTAATTTTTTTTAATATTATATTAAAATCGATTTGGTAAAGCTTCTGATATTTATTATGAACTTTCTCCTAAGGAATTGAGGAAACTAGCTTATCAGTATGGAAAAGCGAATAGCATAAAAGTGTCTCATAATTGGAGTGCAAATGAAGTAGCTGGAGAGGACTGATTCAGTGCTTACCTCAAAAGGCACAAAAAACTGTCAATAAGAAAATCTGAGGCAACAAATCAAGCACGTGTTTCCAGTTTTAATCCAACAAATGTTCAAAAGTTTTACAACAATTTACAAATTGTTCTTAATTGTTTATAGTTAGAAAGTTAAAATTTTTGGAATATGGATGAAACTGGTATTACCAAAAATAGCTAGAAAAAGTTTTAAACAAATTGGACGTGTTACTCTAGCTGATAGAGGCAATTTAGTAATTGTGGCAGTTGCTGTTTCTGCAAGTAGAAATTCAATTCCTCCATTTTTCATATTTCCTCGTGTGAAATTTAAAAGCTATTTTTTAAATGGTGCTCATAATGGAAGTGCAGGCGCTGCAAACCCATCTGGTTTGATGACCGAAGTTCAGTTTTTGCAGTCATTTTGTCAAATATGCCAGAAGTACGAAAGATCGACCCGTTTTAATGCTATCATGATTTCATCTTTCAGTTGAGGCATTAAATTACTTTTAAAAAAATGAGGGTATCGGTATCACAAAAGTTCAATCTCTAGATTGAAGTGTATTTGGACCTTATAAAAAATACACTAACACAGCTTGCAATGCATGGATAACAATGCACCCTGGCTCCACAATGTCTATTTACAGTATACCAGGTATTGTAGGTAACTCATTTCTATTAGCATGTACCCCTAATAATATCAAGGCTGGTTTTGCAAAAACAGTAAGTTTCCCATAAATGTTAACATTTTTAGTGAACACGATTTTATGCCAGCCTATACCACAGATAGACCATCTCCGATACAAGACAGCCTGCCACACGCTATTGAATAATACAAGACAGCCTGCCACACGCTATTGAAACTATATATATACGCAAATATGCGCAAGCGATCGGACGTGTTTTATCTTCTTGCAAATAAATAGAAAAAATTTATAAAAAAAATAAAAAATAAATTTATAAATGGATCTTACAATGGAAAATATAGAACAATTAATTAACTTTTGGAAAAACAAAAAATCACAATAGTTGAAGAAAGTCATAAGCTATTAAAGAATTAGAAAAAAGTTTTACTGCAATTACGACTGCTAATTTAAAAATTATTACCGAAAGATTTAATAAACTTGAAACAGACGTTATAAACAGTTCAACAAAAATTGTTAGTATTACAAAAGCTATGGAGCTATCTAATCAAAAGATATCGTCCTTAGAAAACGAGTTAAATGATATTAAAAAATTTATTCATGTAAACGATGAAATAGTCGCATCAAAATTTGAAAAAGTAAAAGAGCAAACAAAGAAAGTAAGTAGTCAGATGAAAGATACAAGCGCTGTAAATAAAATAAACAACAAGTTAAGGGAAATAGAAGATCGATCGAGAAGAAATAACCTAAGGATAACTGGAATAAAAGAAAGTGAACACGAAAGTTGGGAAGAAAGTGAGTTAAAAGTTTTAAAACTATTTGAGGCTTGAAATCAAAAATGTTAAAATTGAACGAGCACATAAAACCGGACCAAGGGATGCTAAAAAAAATAGAACGATAATTTAAATAAAAAAATAGAACGATAAACTCCTAAATTATAAAGATAAGATTGATATAATGAAGAGATCTGTAGAATAAAACGATAATTTAAATAAAAAAAATAGAACGATAAACTCCTAAATTATAAAGATAAGATTGATATAATGAAGAGATCTGTAAGACTTAAAGGAATGAACATTTATATCAACGAGGATTTCTGTTACGAAACTGTTCAAATACGAAAAGATTTAAGAGATAAAATGTTAAGAGAAAGAAAACAAGGAAACTATGCGTTTATCTCCTACGACAAACTTATCATTCGTGAATGGGCGGAAAAGAAAATTGACGCAAAAAATCGCCAAGTATAAATTAATTTTTTATTTTTTTATACTTATTATTTTATGGGATATTTTTAAATTTTTTTATTCTTCAAATTATTAACTTGATATTTTTAAATGAATGTAACATTTAAATTTATCTTAAGCTTAAATTCTTGCCGAAATTCTTTTATTTCTATATTTAAAAACTAAAAAATGGACTCAAAACATGCAAATAATTTTGAGTTTAATTCTTTTGACTTTTTTCAAACAATAAACAATGAAACTGATTCAATTTATTTTAGTAAAGCAGGTGCTTTGTTAAACAGTTGTTTTTATTTTTACAACAATGAGCTAAAAGAATTTCTTGAGCGAGATCGCTTAAATGTGATACATTTTAACATAAAAAGTTTAAAAAAAGAATTTTGAAAATTTTAAGAATAATATTGAGGAAACTTTAAATATTTTTAACGTTATATGCCTAACAGAAACTTGGTGTAGTTCTGACTAGGCTATATCTAACTCGAATCTTCACCTGCCAGGTTTTAATCCTGTTTCTTTAGCGCGTAAAACAAAAAAACGAGGCGGTGGAGTACTTTTTTATGTAAGTGAAGGAATGCGGTTTATAATTAGGCCTGACATGAGTATTTCTGATGCCGATAAAGAGGTTTTAAAAATTGAAATTTTAGCCAAAAAAACTAAAAATATACTTTTAAGTTGCTGTTATCGCCCACCATCTGGTGAAATAAATAGTTTCAAGTCCTTTTAATTACTGATATTATAACAAAATGTACAATAGAAAAGAAATTAAATTACATTATTGGTGACATAAATTTAGACGCATTAAAATATCACGTAAATTCCAAAATTAATAGTTTTTATAATGATTTATTTGAAAACGGTGCAATTCCGCTTATTAATAAACCAACAAGAGTAACTTTAAAGTCAGTATCTTTAATAGATAATATTATGACAACAGACACTTTTAATGAACTCTTAAAAAAGGGTTAATTAAAAATGATGTTTCAGATCATTTTCCTATCTTCTTTTTAATAAATACTGATATTGAACAATTACAAACAAAAAAAACAAGTTATTCTAAAACGCTGTTTCAGTGAAGTAAATATTGCATCATTTAATGAACAACAATCCTTACTACATTGGAAACATATAAATTTTTCGTCGGAAGCAAATGTGGTTTATAACTCATTCTTTAGAACATTCTATGAAGTTTATGGATGCAAACTTTCCACGATAAAAAGTTAACTTAAACAAAAAAAGCTTAAAGTCACCATGGATTACTAAAGAACTCAGGAAATCTTCCAAAGTTAAATAAAAATTGTATATAAAGTATTTAAAGTTAAAAACAGATAAAAATAAGGAAATTTATAAAAGTTATGTAAAGCTTTTTGAAAGTCAAAAAAAAAAACTTAAAAAAAAAATACTATTCAAACTTATTAGAGAAGTTTAAGAATAATGCTAAACGCACATGGCAAATTTTAAATGAAATTACTGGCAATCAAAAAATTAAAACATGCAACTTACCAAAATTTATTAAAAACAATGATGATTTCTTATATAATCCTAAAGATATAGCAAAACAAATGAATAATTTTTTGTAACAATCGGTCCAAATTTAGAAAAAAATATTCCAATTATAACGAACACAATTAATGATCTTAATCTTCCGATAATTTCTATACTTAATAACTTTGAACTTTCGATTAAAGAGTTCGAATGTGCTTACAAATTGCTAAAAATCAATAAATCGATAGGCCCAGATCAAATAAATGGTAACGTTATAATCAGTTCTTACGAGATCATAAAAACTATACTCTTTCAGGTCTTTAGTTGTTCATCTAAACAAGGTATATTTCCTGATCAACTAAAGATAGCCAAAGTTACACCAATATTTAAAGGAGGGGGGGGGGGGGGAATTATCAAATATAACTAATTATCGTCCAATTTCTGTACTTTCTGGTTTTTCAAAGATTTATGAAAGGATCCTTTACAATAAAATTTATGATCATCTTTCTAAAAATAAAATACTAAATAAAACCCAATATGGGTTTAAAAAACATAATTCCACTGAACACGCAGTGCTTCATCTGACTAGAAATATTGCGGATTCGTTTGAAAAATCACTTCACAGACGGAAATTAGTTACGGCAAACTGGTGTGTTGGGAATCTGTTAGAAAGATGTTTAATAATTATTTTTAACTACCATAAGACGTTGTAAAACTATTTGCAGTTATATTTTACTGCTTTGCTTATCTGCACTTTTTTATTAGTTTCTTAGTAATAAGTGTTATTAGTTAACTATCATCATGCTCCTTGCAGACTCAAACTTGCAAATTATTACCTTCAAATTTATCAACTTAAAATATCATTAATATTTTAAATTATTTTATTTATTATCAAGTTTATCAAATTAAAATATCATCTTTATATGTGATAAAGATGGCATTTTAAGATAATACTTTTAATTAAACTATCGGTATTGTATTGTGGTTTGTCCTCCTCCGGCCTATTACCATATAGAGGCTACATACCAAGGCCCACGAACACAAGTTTAGCTCACTAAAGAGCATCATAACCCGCTTTGACGGACCAAGAGTAAGTGATTTTAAGAAGAACAATGGATAGTAGAGTGAAATTGAGAAGTAGAGTTAGAAAGATAGCATAGAGAAAACTGACAGATATTTCACAGGATGTTGGAATGTGCTATTATACATTATTCGGTTATAACTAATTAATATAATTGAAATCTGCAAGATTGTTGACGTCTGATTTATCATGTTAACTCTTTTACTAAAGCTATTCGGTATTGTGGTTTATCCTTTTTTTAAGAAAGCTGTTGGTAATCAGCAAGAACATAAGAAATATTCATTTTTTTATACTAAATAACAAATCATCACTAAATCACTTGTGGGTTGGTATAAAAAAAAACAGCGTTGATTATAATTGCTTATTTACTAATGACAAGTTGCCAGTCGATCGCTAGACATATCACATTTTCTGTTAGTAATAGTAACAGTAATACAAGCTGCTGTATCGACTATTGTCGCGGAGCATGAAGTTTAAAATTTATACTTTAACAGCCGTTAACAAATGTTTATCTAGTCTAGCTTTAAAAGAATTTACTGTCATTGCAGAAACCACTTTTTCAGATAAAGCATTCCAATGAAGTATCACTCTGTTCGTAAAAAAATTGTGCCTCAGGGTTGTTTTTACAAGTTCTCTTTCAAATTTTATTGAATGACCTCTTAGACTTTGGGAGGAAGCTTTATGAAGCTCTTTATACCGCAATATCTTATCAATCCCAGTTGTTATTTTGAAAAACTCAAAAAGATCACCTCTTGTACGTCTTGTTTCCAGAGCTGTGAGACCCAACTTTGCCAAACTTTCAGTATAACTAAGATGTTTTAGTTCAGGTGCTAGCTTTGTTGCTCGCCTTTGAATTTTTTTTCTTATTAAACATAAGATTCTTTGTGCTTTACTTGTAGCTGCTTGAACCTGATGATTCCATCTCATATTGGATGAAACTATTACACCTAAGTCTAATTCTTTTGTTGTCGTTTTTAGAAGAAAACTTTGATTGTCGTGTTTCATAGCGTTGTTATAGTTAATATTTTTTCTTCCGATGTGCATAACACTGCATTTGCTTATGTTAAAATCCATTAACCATACATTTGACCATTCAGTTAATAAATCAATGTCATTTTGCATATTAATTAGATAAGTTTTTTTTAGTTTTTTTATTAATTTTTTTAGTATTTTTATTACTTAAATGAGTTTTTTTAATTAGATTAGTTCTTTTATAACAGTATGATTTTAGTATCATCAGTGTATAGTTTTGTAATCGAAGAGATACTTTGGGAAGATCATTTTCGGGAAAATTATTTGCGTTTTGTTTGTTTGTTTTGTTGTTTTTAAAAAAAGAAAAGAATAATATTAATAAAAAGAAGTTGCAAATGTTAGCGTTGCACACCAATTAATATTAATGTTTTTGAGAAACCAAACTTTCAGGTTTCTTTTTTTTAAATAAATATGTTTCTTTTTTTTAAATATATAATAAAACCTTATTTTGTTGTTGTTATGTTTACCGTATTTTATTCAAATTCACAGATTGTTAACATTTGTTTCCGTTGTGTTCAAATATTTTTAGAGGATTTTTTTTTTGCTGCCTCCTTTAATAGTGGTTGTTTCATTTTAGACATAGGTACTCAACTTGAGTTGAGTATGGTTGGTAGTTTTACCACCAGTTTACAAAAATCAATTCCAAACATAGCCAGTATGTTGCCTTAAAAGTATCACGTAACTATAGCGTAATTAGATAGTAAAATATCTGAGTTGTTAGATTGGAGCAAACAAGTGCGCAAAAACAGTATTTAAATCCTAAACGCTTTGAGTTACACACCTGAAATGCTTTGAAATTATCAAGAAATGCTGCCAAACGAGGCTGCCAACGTTACAAAAGAAGTTAAGATTTAAAAAGTTAGCCTTTTTTAAGACTTATTCACACCAAGTTTTATTTTAACACCCAACTATTTTACTTTAAGATTTATATTAAGCTATATATTAACAACACAAATATGTGTTTAATCTAAATTATTGTTGTCAAATTGGTTTTATTTTAACAATTTTTAGATCTTGAATATTAATTATCATTAAGTAAAGTTTTGACTGATTACTTGCTGATTAAAATTGAAACTAAAAACTTCATTTTAGGTCTTGAAAATTGCTTATATAAAGTTGCAGCATACTGAGACACAAAGTTTATATCATACATAAACATGTTTTGTTTTTGGCAACAAACGTTTGTATCTGTAAGATCATACTTATAGCGTTACGCAACATTCTTTATCTTTTTTAAAACAGCTAACAAAATATAAAATTTAAAGTTGGAATAACTTTTAACATTTGTTAAACAATCATAAACACAAAAACTTTACAAAGATTTTAAACAAATTATTTACCCCCACTACAAAACTCTTTTTTATAGACGCTTATATACTACTTTAGATTTACATAATTTTAGATATACATTCCGTTATTAGTTTGTTTTAATACGTTTTTTAGACGTTTTAAACATATATACATATTTAGACGTTTTAAACATATATACATACATTAAACATATATCATAAACTTGTTGAATTTGCACAGTTTTAACATCCTTTATTAGATGTACACCGCTTTCACATTGTTACACTAAAATACTTGACGAAGCTATTGAGTTTTGATTTGCTCGGTTTATTGATCTTGTATACTTGCCTTTTTTATTTTTTAATACAGTTTTTCGTTTAAAATAAAAAAACTTTTTACCGATATGATTCATGAGAATAATTTTGATTGCAAAAAATGCACATACCGCTGCAAGAAATGTTGTATATACTACGTAAGGGACAACAAACGAGGAACTAAAACTTGCAAAACTGCAAACTAATGACCAAAAAGGTATGTTCAATACTTTAACAAACGTATAAAGATGTTGTCGAATATTTGTTTTGAAATATGCCAATGAAGCCCAATTATGCAAGAACTTAGACCCAGTTAGTAAACCGTACATTAACATGACAAAGTTTGCAATACTTGAACAAAACAAAATCAACGATGAAAAACGAAGAGCTATATTAGAATCTTGATTTCCATTATACCCAAAGTTTAAAACTGTGTTTCCTGCTAGTGGAAAGAGACAACAAAATGCAAGAAAATTTTTTTGAAAGTATAGCATAAGTGAGCTGACTGTTTTGAATAGATGTAGAACTGCGTGGTTAACATACCAAACAGCAGAGACCAAACAAAATGTTACAAAAAAAGAAAATAACTCTGCTTTCATGCTTTTTATTTTTTTAATTAAATTTACCTCGCTAAACCTTTCAACAGGGATGTCCATTATAAGCATGCATGCAATTACAGCAATAGCCGAATCAGTCATACTTTGAATACGTTCTTTTGAAACATTACCTTTGGAAAAATGTAGCAAGAAAGAGTCTTTTTTTGTTTCTTTAAATTTATTCATTTTTCTACGAATAAACCAATAAAGTTTACGAATGCTGGGCATGAATACCAACAAACTAATGAATCCCAAAGATATGTGATAGTTAAAAAAACAAAATACTCCAGCTGTTATTAAAAATGTCAGACTTACTAATGGTCTGAAAGTCATTATCATCATTAGTTCTCGGAGATCACTTTTTGACCAGTTCTTCAAATCCACATGAAGCAATTTCGGCGAATGTGTGGCATACAAAACAATTCCAATATCTATTATTTCAAGAACACCCAAAACTGCACAAGTTGTTAAAATTGAAATTTTTTCTTTAGGATAATGAAGTTTCAGTGCCAATGAAAATGGAAGGACAGTTGCACCCATTGTTTCAAAAATGACTAGAGTCAAAACAAAGTCATCGACTCGTTTAATTACAATGGCTCGATTATTCATATTTTCCCAAATGTTAAGAACAATAATATAACCCAAAAAAAACATAATGAACTCTGCGTACATTGAATAAATCAGATCTAACAAAGGTTCTTGTTCCTGTTTATTTCTTAATTTTTTTATAGGGAGAACAAGAAACGTTGCGCAAGTTGCCATCAACGTATCAGAATAAGCCAACATACGGCTTGATGATGTGATATCACCTCGATGAAAATTTTCTGGCAATATTTCATTCAAGAGTTTATCATATTGTTCTTCAAGCTGCTTATGTTTTGTTCTTGTTCTAATTTTTTTCTTTTGAATTCCTGATTTTTCTTGAAGATTGGTATCCATTTTTTCAATGCAGCAATATTTACGTTTTAGTAGTTTCTTGAACTCTGAAAAACAATGACCAAGTTGCTTCTTAAATTCTGAAAAATAATAACCAAGTTGCTTCTTAAACTCTGAAAAATAATGACAAATTCAGGTTTAAGTACTAAATTCAAAATTTAAAGCAATCGGTACAAAATGAAAAAAAGCTATATATATTTTCATATGATAAAAAACAGTTGTTTATAAACGTTTAGTTTTAAATGTCCTTAAAGTTTAATAAAGATGGGTTGAACTCATACAAAAAGCTATAAGATTTTCAATTTTTTTAAAAAAAATGTTACATTTGTTATATTAGTTTTGTATTATTATTGTTATTATAGTTATTAAAAATTTACTGTTTTGATTGCGACATCTGATTTTATGTTCAGATTACACGGCGCTCACTTTTTCATCTGTTCTGAACAAATGTAATTTGTCAAACAAGATAACTTAATAATAAACTAAACATTATATATACAATTAATTAATAACGTAACATATTTTTACTTTTACTAATTGATAAAGTTCCAGAATTATTGCGTTTATACAGGTTGTTTATGTGATAACGGGTCGGGTTTTGGATTTGGATTTGATTTTTGATTAGTGGGATTTTTGGGCGATAAACCCGTCGAGTTTTAAGCTTTCTATGACGGATTTTTTCAAATTTATGATTGGAATTGATGGTAATGTTGCGTGTCATCAATATCAGCCGTAAAAAATATTTTGTCTATTAGCACGTGTTCAAAAAAAAAAGAAGTTTAAAACTTTCATTTTTCATTAAAGGTCATTTTCATTTTTCATTAAAGGAAAGGTAAAGTTTTATCTTACTTATTTTAAATTACTTAAAGTTTTTTTTTTCCAAGATTAATACTTAGAATATTAAAAACATGAAAATCGTGCGATTAAACTTTATATAGATAAAGTTTATTTACACCTTTAAATTAAACGAGTGTTTTGTCTCGAAAAAAATAACGCGTGCGAATAGCGCGTTATTTTTTTTTAGACGACACATTCGTTTAATATACAAATTGAAATTCAGGATTTTTTTTTTTCGTACCGAATTTTACGAAACAAAAAATATCCTTCGATGTTCATTTCGCAAATTCTACTTACGAAATGTAGCCTTTCCCAAGTTTAATTACGAAATAAAACTATTTTGCTATAATACGAAAGTAGCGCTTACGCAAGTCGCAGTTGCGAAACGAGCACTTTCGCTAAACGACGTTTTCTATAAAAAAAATTTGTAGCCAAACGGATATAAGTGTAAAAAATAAAATTTTTATATACCAAAATGTTTATAATAAAATTTTATTTACAGTATTGCAACATATGAACATTTTAAAGTTTTATTTTTTAAAATAATGATAAAAAACCAAATTTCTTTCAAAACGAAAGGTAATGATAAATTAATTGCAAGATTCAGTTAGAAATGGCAACGGGCAAGTAATACTTAAAGTTCAATTAAACTTTGTAATGGAGCCAAATATTTTACTAAGTTATAATATAATTAGTAAACCTCCGTTTCTGCTAACCCAGAGGCAATAAACAACCAAAAGTCGGAAGTAAATCAAAGTCGGTACTTGATAAATATAAATATATATGAACACTGGCATAGAAACATGTTGCGGAGGGAGCGTTATCTTTCCCTCAAAACTAACTTAAAGTTTCAGTTTTTTCTATTTGAATTTTAGCTGCATTAGCCCCTCCTAATTTCTGTTCCAGCACCCTCTTTCCCCCCCCCCCCTCCCTCATCCTAACTTTCTCAACCTTTCTTGGTCACTATTATATATATATATATATATATATATATATATATATATATATATATATATATATATATATACACACACATATATATATATATATATATTTATATATATTTATATATATATATATATATATATATATATATATATATATATATATATATATATATATATATATATATATATATACACACACACACACATATATATATATACATATATATATATGTAAAAACTATTGAAGAATCATTTAACAACATTATTTTATTTAAGGTGGTTTACCAGGAAATAAAGTTTATATTTTTCAAATTTTTCAAATTTCAGTTTAGATTGTTTTAAGATAATTAATTATCCCTGAATTCATTTCTGAAATCTGTTTTTCAGAAAAATAAACACAAAAGGTTTATTTTAGGATTTAAACGAAGTGGTTAAAATAATTTTCCATAGCAACGGCCCCTATCAACACACTTTTCTTTCTTGTTTTGGACTAATTTTTGTATACTTGGCATACTTTTCAAAAAATTGAATTTTAGTATGATGGTTAAGTCTGTTCTCTACCGTAGATTAAAAATAAATAAACTTCATTTACTTTCAGTGTTATATAAGAGATGAATAAATTGACAAAATTTTATATTTATGTTTACCTTTACTAATGAAGTTGTTTATGGATTTTAGTTCTTTTATTATTTAAATATAGCTAATATAAAAAGTAATGGGAAAAAAAAAATTATTTAAGAAAAGTGAAGAGGACATTCGCTGGGAACAAGTTCCAAAAGCAAGTAAAACCGAAATAGTAACAACAACTTTATTTAAAAAATCATGTAGTGCTAAAAAGCTTAGCAAATTTAAATTGAATGAAAAAAGTGTTCAGATGATTTTAATTTAATTATGTATTTTCCTATTCTCAAAGAAATATTAATGCAAGTTGTTATCTGCCCAGATTGTCAAAATGGAGTAACCATACAAAATGATGATTCAAAGAGAATGGGATTTTCACACAGTTTGAAAATCAAATGCACATCATGTTTATATGAATGGTGCACTTTTACAAGTAATACTGCGGACAAAAGCACGCAAAGTAAAGGCAGGAATGCATTTGATATTAACTTAAGAATGATTATTGCTTTTCGTGAGATTGGTCAAGGGCATGAACCTATGAGTCGTTTCGCTTATATTACAAATATGAGTTGCATGAATGTAAATGCTTTTCAACATAATCATAAATTGATTCAAGCTGCTTATGATTTTGCTGCTAAAGATTGTATGAAGTTTGCTGCAAATGAAATTAAAGCAAGTGCTGTTGAAAAATCCACTACCGGTGTTCCATTAATCCAGGTTTCTCTTGATGGTACTTGGCAGAAACGAGGACATTCTTCTCTTTATGGTGTAGTTACTGCTATAAGTAGCGGTCGATGTGTTGATGCAGATGTATTAAGCAAGTATTGCAGAGATTGTCAAATTTGGTTCAACAGAAAACAACATTCTAAATATGAAAACTAGAAAACAAATCACAATTGTTCTTTAAACCACACAAACTTGTCAGGGGAAATGGAAAGGATTGGTGTACTTAATATCTTTCAACGCTCATTGGAATTGTATGGACTCATATATAAGTACTATCTTGGAGATGGGGACTCCTCTTCTTTTAATTATGTAGTAGCAAGTGATCCTTACGCTGAGTATGATATTAAACCAGAAAAGTTAGAGTGCATTGGACACATTCAGAAAAGAATTGGAACCCGTCTCCGTAATCGTCGTAAAGAGAAACATGGAGGGCTAAAGTTAACTGGAAAAAATAATCTGACAGAAAGGGCAGTGAATTTCATCCAGAACTATTTTGGAATGGCTATTCGCCAAACTGCTAAATATTACAAATTAAATGATACACAAAAGATATACCAAATGAAAAAGAACATTAGAGCAGTACTTTTTCACTGTACTAATTTCAACAGTCAATCACAACGCCATGTTTTATGTCCTTTAGGACCTGAAAGTTGGTGTAAGTGGAAAAAATCAGAAGATGACCAGGGAAATGACAATTATAAACCAAAAGTTAATCTACCTTTATGGGTTCATGATATTATATTAAGTGATTTCAATGATTTAGGGGATGACCAATTATTGAAAAAGTGTGTTCATGGAGAAACACAAAATTGCAATGAAGGGATCAATAATGTAATTTGGTCTAGGTGTCCCAAAAATGTGTTCGTGAAGAAAGCTACCCTTAAAATTGGAGTGAATTCAACTAAACTGAGTTTTAATGAAGGAACATCTGGTCTTAACTGCATTTTTGAGTATCTAAATATACCACACAGTGGTAAGACTTTAACCGGTTCATTGAAAAAGGACAAGCGTCGTGTTAGTAATATGGAGAGAAAAGAAAAAACTTTTATTAAAAAAAGAAGAATTCAATTAAGGGGATTATCTAAAGGCTGGTTTGATAAAGAACAAGAACTTGAAGCTAAAAAATTGTATGCTTCTGGAAGTTTTTAGACTGTTTTTTATCTTTATATTTTTAGAATGCTGTTTTCCCAATATGTCATTTTTTGCTATTTACCTTTACGTGGAACAAGATATTTCCAGATCGGTTTAAGATATGGAGCTGAAATTTTAAGCATTTGCAGTTATAACTTAGATCTGGAGACTGAACTAAAATCAAGACATAAGGTGCTCTATTTACAGTGTTATTACTCGTTGTTCATGATTTTATCATGTAGACCCCCTGAAAAGTGGTGTAAGTTATAGCAAATTTTAATAATTAGCCTTTCTACTTGTGCAATGAACTTCATTTTAATTCAGGAACTAGATAATATAAGCAAGATTATTTGTGCAAAATTTCGAAAGAAAAAGATAATTTATCTTTGAGTTTTCTTGTTTCATCCATGTGTACAGTTTAATGCCTTTTTCGGCTAAAATTTGATGTTTTTTATAAAAAATTTCAGAAGTTCAAATTTTTTTTCATAACAAGTAACTAAATTTCGCTATTGGAACTATTTTATTTAATATTCTGAAAAAAAAAAATTCAATTTGACAAAAAAAATTTATTTCCTGGTAAACCACCTTAAATAATATATAATAACACTTTTTTGTATAACAGTTTAATGAATGCTTTCGAGTCTATTCCGAAAGCGCACATTCCGAAACGCTTCTTCCTTAAGGAACTGTTTCGCAAGTATTTTTTCAAAATGATTTGCTTCGCAAGTTTCTTTTCATAAAGGGTTATTACGGAATAATTATTATCTATTTTTTTCGTATAATGCGTTACGGAAGGTGAATTTGTGCATGTGCAACTTCCGCAATAGCAACTTGAAATATGGAAGATAAAAATGCAAAATTTTCGTAAGTTTTTGTTTACGGCAAACAACCCTATGATGAACCCGCATTTTCATTTGTTCATATTTAGTTGCAGCCGTATCGCCACCTGAACACAACGTGAAGGAATTAGTCGAGGCAGAGAGACCTCATTTTGAACTATCCTCCTGTGTTTGAATAGTAAGCCGTTTTAGAACAATATATGCTATATCGTTTAATTGTTAACCGATGCAACCTAATATTAATTTTAATTAGAGTCTAATTGCAATTAATTTCAATCTAATCACACGCTTGCATCTTTTTATATTGACGTGCGAATAGACAGAGACAGCTATTTAAGAATACTTCTATTCGCACGTTGAGTATTTTTGAAAACTAAAAAAAAAAATTATAGTTCTAATTTGAATTATTTTTTAGATATATAATTCAAAATGGAAGTTATCATTTTTAAAATTTTTATATTAAAAACGTTTTTTTTTTCTTCTAACGAGCAAATATATTCGCACTTATAGTTATACAATGCGCCGCGTAAATAAAAAAAAGTAATTGGTTTTACTCAGTAATTGATCAGCATTACGTGAATAAAAACTTTAGCGAATTAGCTCAAATTCATATTTACGTAAAAGCAATTGTGTTTATAGACTACAGTTAAATATAGTCTAATCGCTCGTAAAAAAGCGTGCAAATAAACTTGCCAAAAAAACACTATTAAAACAAATTTAAAAAAATGTTTAGTAAATTTATGTTTTTATTTTTAATGTTTAAATGCTATAAGTTATGTTAATGTCAAGCAGCAGTTGCGCAACCATTTGGTTTTATCTCATCAACAATTAAGTTTTATCTCATGCGTAATTCGCTTTACGTAATGTTTGTTGCATAACAAGTTTGTGCAGTAAAACAATTGTGGGGAAAATATAAATAATCTCTTAAAATTTTCCTAATTCAATTGATGTGCATTTGTGATCTAGATATATCTAGATTCTCTTAGCGTTTATTAAAGATCTAGATACATCTAGATCACTGATAAACACCCATAATATTAAGGAAATAAAATATATGTCTAAATTTTACACATAATAATTTTCACAGGTACAGCACCTTCCTATATATGTATACAAACACAGTTTGTGTGTGTGTGTTTAACACACAAACACACACACACACACACACACACACACACACACACACACACACACACACACACACACACACACAAAATCTATGTTATGATCTGCAAAATGGAATAAAAATTTTCAAAATTAGGTTTGAGAAAGCAGCTGTTGGGTTGAGTTATCATTCCTTTAAATAAATTTATTTCTATCTTTTTACAAGTACAAACTACGAAAAGAAACAGGCCATGAGTTGGTTTTACATTTATACATAAAAGATTATAAACATTTAGCTAGTATGTATTAAGAGATTTTTTTTTTTTTAATTGTTTTAGGTACCCCAAGACGTTTTTACGGTCTAATCACAAAGAACCGCGGAAGAGATTTTGAAAGGAAGTTCACGCCTCCTTCCTTACCGATGTTGTTACCGATGTAAAGCTTGCCCGAAGGTAGCATTGAACCACGAATCTCTAGCTACTGAAGCAAGCGCGCAGACCATTGTGCTACGGCTGCTTGTTTTCATTTTACATAAAGAGGCATGGTACGAGCAATACTCTCCTTGCAATTAATAAACCGTGTAACATGCTTCTGTTGCCAATATAGAGAATTTAGTTTACTTTTATTAGTACTACCCCAAGCAATGTTTGCATAGTTGATTTTGCAATTAGTTAAAGAGTAATACAAATGAATTAGAGTAGGGTGTTTAATATACTTCTTGTTTTGAATAAACGTTCCTACACTCTTAAAATTTTAGAACACAAGTTAGAAATGTAATTTTTTTAAGTCAATATACAAAACCTACCACTAAAACTGTTTTAATATCATTGAGAAAATTATAAGGCTTATTACTTGGCAGTAGGTATTTTTTTAGTAGTAGAATGGAAAAACACATTTAGTTTTATTAATACTTTATGTTTATTTAACCTAAACCATTCGGAAATTTTGACTAGTTCAATGTTTATGTCGGTAAAAAGTGACATAATGTTGTTATGAGAGAGATATAAAGTAGAATCATTAGCAAATATAATTGTTATTAGGTTAGCTTTTGATCGATCACTTATATATAATAAACAAGTCTAATACGGATCTTTGAAAAACTCCACATGTTATATTTATCATATTAAACCATACGTTCTCATCCGCAAAAACAAATTGCTTTCCATGACTTAGGTAACTTTTAAGCCAGATTAATATATTTCCAGTAATTCTTTATCACTCAAATTTTAAACAGTGTATATGATTAACAGTATCAAAGCTTTCGTAAAATAAATGAAAACACCTAAAATAAATTGAGAATTTTTAAACGAGTCAGAAATGTTTCTTGTAAATTAAAGAATTGCCTGCCAAGCTCTTCTGAACATGCAATACTGAATCAGTAGAATTATTTTTTGGAATCCAATTTGATATAATAAATTGTTAATGATAGCTGTGTTTTGATAGCTGTATAATAAATTGTTAATGAGAAGATAATAGTAATAGTTGATAATAGTTCTCCTAGCAAACATTCTATAGTGGAATTTCAGTGAACCTATTTTAGACGTTTTGAGCGTTTCAATCTAGTTTTACTCCTCAGTTAACCAATATTTGCAGTTGCCACTAATAGAGGGCTATTAGTAGCAATCGCAAATATTGGTTAACTGATGACTAGCAACTATATCAAACTTTGGAAAGTTTCCGGCTGGCCACGTATAGCGGATGCTACTAATCGTCAAAAAAGTATTGGCAAAATTCACACCTTCTTTTTTTTTTTGATATTAGTCGATATACATCTTTATAATAAATTATTTACAATACTTTTTAGCTAAGATGTGACGGGAGCAGGCAGAAAACAAAGTCTTTTCATTTAGTCTTATCATCAAAAGTCTTATCATCTAGCCCCGTTTTATGATTTTCATATTTAACAAATAATAAGTTATTTTAATTTATTATTTGTTAAATATGTAGTAATATGATTTAAAAATAAGTTATTTTTAAATCATAAAAAGTATCTCTGTAAAATAATATTAAATACTTTTAAATAAAAAGTGCTACTTTATTATTATTATTAATATTATTTTATTTTTCTGAATAAAATACAACTTATAATTAAAAAAAAAAATTAAAGATAAGTAATGATGTAAAGAGTGATTCACTCACTTTTTCACAAAAGAAAAGTTGAAAAATAAAAGAGAATATTTTAAAAATAAAATAGAGTTTGAGATACGTCATAATCAATTAATTGTTTTTTTAAAATACTTTTAAAAGTTTGAATTGAAATTGAGCCCATGAGATGCATGGTGGTATAAGTCACTTTTTTCAATATTTTGAGTTATTGCCACCAATGGTTAGCATTTTGTTTATTTTATGACATGGCAGAGTGGTATAAGTCTTATGATATCGATAATGATGCTGGAACTGTTTTTTGTTATGCTCCTCACTGAACAGCTGTTTTTGTTCACAGACATAGTGATATTAGTCAGACTTAAAACTAGATGTGAGTGACTTATATCACTATGCATCTCGGGGGCTCAATTTTAGTTTTACTATTATTTGGAAAAAAATGAGTTCCACAAATGTGGCCCTCGGTATGTTATTTAGAATTCGGATTGTTTTAGCAAAGTTTTTGCTACATGATAATTAAGCAACGAATGTTTTGTTTGATATTTAAGATCCATAAAAAAAAATGTTCTTCAAAAATATTAGGCAGCATATGATATTTTAATCTAAACAAAAATAAAAGAATATTATTATTATTTAATTGATAAACATTTAATACTCCAAGCATTCTAAACAGTGGATTGGCACTGGTGTAATTATTTTTTTTAAATACATGTTAGTCTTGACAAATAAGTGCTTGCTTAAGCAATGTTACATTAACTAATATAGCTATGAATAAATGAAAAGTAATTAGATTTTAAACAGTTTTTATCCAATATATATCTTGTTTTATAAATAATTCCAATACTTTTTGAAATTTTATTTTCTATTAATGTGCTCATCTTTTTATTCCTATTAGATTAATTTGCTCATTAAAACGCCTAAAAATTTAACATAGAATGTCCGTTGCAACTTGATTTTTTCTATTGAAATATCTGGGAGTTTTAAGAGCAACGTGTCAGATTTAGAAGATTTAGAAAAGAGAGTATATTTGCTTTTAGTTGTGTTCAAGGAGATTTTGTTGACTTTAAACTATTCATTAAAGTTGTCAAGTTCACGACTCATAGTGGTAACGATTGTCTTAATGTTAGAGTGGGTATAAAAAACTTGAGTGTCGTCAGCAAAAAGATTGAAGTTTAGTGTAATAGATGATAGTAAATATCGTTTATATAAATAATAAACAGTTAAAGCCCTAGAAAAGATCCCTGTGGAACTCCGCTGGTAATGTTTTCTAATTTTGTGTAGGTTTTTGTCATAAGATACACATTGTTTGCGATTTTTATGATAAGAACAAATCGATTTATAATTATTATTTTTGACTCCATAACTTATAAATTTATACAAAAGAATATTATGGTCTACATCATCAAAGGCTTTTGAGAGATCAATAAACACTCCAAAAGTATATTGATTATTTTCAAACCCGTTTAAAATTTCTTAAACAAATTTAATTACTGCAGGCTCTGTCGAGTTTTTTAAATCCAATTGTTACTTATAACTTTGTGAGTTGTAAAATAGTTGTAAAGCGTATTATGCTTTATTCGCTCTAGAATTTTAGAAAAATATCGGAGCATTGGTCTATAGTTAGATAACTTTGAGATATCACCATCTTTAAATAATTAAACCACTCTAGCTAGTTTTAAAAGGTCAGGAAAAACTCTATTTTTAAATGAAAAGGTAAAAATAATAAGTAAGTGGTTTTCAATAATATTAAAAACGTCTTTAATAACCTTAGAGCAGGTTAGGGCTTATACAGCCCAAACCTGCTCTTTTGTTTGGTTTTATCATATTAAAAGAAAGTTCATCAGGCGATGGCTCAAGCTCATCCATTACACAGTTCACTTCTTTCAGACATGATTTAAACTTTTTTTCCTGGAGTTATTTTGTTTGCTATATTCTTATCCATGTTTATAAAAAAAGTATTAAAACTATCTGCACAATTTTTTGCTCATTAGTTATTGTTTTTTCATCCTCAGACTATAAATATTTTGGTAGAGTATTACCACGACCTTTTTTCTTTTTCTAGCACTTCCTTTATTATATCTCAAATTTTTTTGGTATTTCCATTATTATTATGTAACAAATTTGAGAAAAAATTTTTTTTTAGCTTTTTATTTTTTAGGTGAACCCATTTTATCCAATGAACTGCTCAAAATTTCTATTTAAGTCCATTGCTAATCAATTACAAAATTGTTTGCTTGTATGCAATGTTTACCTTTTAAATTATATTGTGCGTATTTTTTTTATGACTCTTATATAAATTTTTAAAGAAGTACTTTACTTAGTATTATAAATAAATTCAGGAGCAACAAGAAATAAATTCAAGGACAACCACAGTAACAATAAAATTATAGTGAACCGTTTAATTTTCTTATATAAATTCACTGAAATTCCACAATAGAATATTTGCTGGGAATGTTCTTTTTGTTTATATAAATTTGTTTCCAGGATAAATATATTGAAATAAATGTTGTTTAAAAACATTATATTTCAATATTTGAGATAAATGAAAAAGCTTAGTTTCAAGGTTTATCAGAGTATTAAATTTTTCATTTGGTGGGGCTCTCCCGAAGTTTGGAATGCAGTTTATCTCGCATTTACAAAAATATTAGAAAAACTCCCTCCACTTTGTTAGCAAGTTTTAACCTAACTAGGTTTCCACTATTTTTCATTTTTTAAATGTTTTTTTTGTGTGTATATTTTATGTTTTTGCTTGTCAAATTTTTGTTCTAGTAGAATTCAATCTGCAATGAAGAATATGTTGCATTGTCGCGTTTATATATTTAAGATATGTTTATTAATATAAGTCAAATTTGAGGAAAATAAGTTAAATTTGAGGTTATAAGTCAAATTTGAGGAAAATTTATTTACAAAAAGTTCTGCCGCATCTTTGGAAGAAGTAATTAGATCTAATCCATGGATTAAAGATATAATGTTAGACTTACCTTTGTTAATGACGCTGTTAAATATTTTCTTAAAGTCTCTAGAGCCCAATTTCTGAGATAAGATAGAAGATTTAGTAAATTGGGAATAAGAAACTTTAGCATTAGACAGCACCATTTTACATTGGTTTCTTGCAATCATAAAAAAGTGTTTGTTCTAAAGAGTGTTGTTCTTTTAAAATATATGAAGAAAATGATTACAATTAAATGTAGCAACTGCACAAGAGAGTGAAAGCTCTAGATTAGAATGAGTATTGAATTGAAACCGACGTGAAGGAATAAAAGCTTTCATACCTGCCTGTATCCAGCACGTCATATAGGAGGCACATTTATCAGCTCATAATTTTTGCCTGAATAAACTTTGAAATGTCTAATTACTTCAGTTTAGTTAATTAATAGTTGTTTGTAGTGTAAATAAATAAAAATGATAAATAGTTTTTATAGGAAGAAATTTAAAAATTTATAATGAGTATTACTTACATTATTTTTAATTATACTATATTATTATTAACTTTAATATTTGTAGTTTATACTATAATATTCATATATAAAAGTTAGGTAACAAAAATAAATGTACAACATTTAACGTAATGATATAAAAACATTTTTTGTAAGTTACATAGTGTTACACATTTGTTATGTTTTAAGATATATTTAGACAAATTATATTTGAAGTGACTAATTTTATTTTGGACTAAACTTCACTTTTTACAATTCAGTATTGTTTTTTTTTATCTTGTAGGAGTCTAAAACAATGTCTTTAAAAAAAATGGCTACCAAAAGTAATGTTTGAAAATATTTTGAAGTTTCTAAAAAAAAAGTTCGTTTTCGCATTTGCCTACCATGCAAAGCGTTACTTTCTAGAGTTGAGACTTGTTCTAAAACATTCACCACTAGCACAATTAGCCGCCATTTAAAAATGAAAAAAGCTGAAAAAGAGTCTGATAAAAAAAATAACATTGTAACATCTACCTCCTCTACATCGAGGAATCATCAAATTAGAAAAACAATAAACATTACTAGATAGTATTACTAAAAAAGAGTTATGGGATATTAATGATCATAGAACAATCAAAATCCACAATTGCATTAGGGCTTTAGACATTCAATCATATACAAAATTGGAAGATCTTGGTTTTAGAAAATTAATTGAAAAGATGTTTCCTAATAACTAAATACCCAGTAGGAGTTATTTAGTGAAAAGTTTTTCCACAAATATATAATGAGCTATTTAACTCTATAAAGAGTAATTTTATCTGCTGCGAGTTATATCTCCCTAACAACTAACATTTGGACAGAAAATAGTTTAAATATTGCCTTCATAGCATGACAGCGCACTGACTCAATAATGAATTCTCCTAACAAAGAGCAATACACAGAGTTATGCATTTTCCAAAAAGTCACGCAGGATAAAACATAAGTGAGTAATTACATAAAGATTTACTCAGTTTTGAAATTGCACACACAAAAAATGTACATTGTTTTACTTGATAATGCTGCTAATATGGTAGCTGGTGTTAGAGACAGCGGTTTTAAGTCAATTGGTATAAATAAGTATAGATTAGTACAAGATGGAGTAGCTCCTACAATATGAATGTAAAAATGCTTGATCAGAGAGTTCTTTTGGCAACCAATACAGCTGATCAGGGCCGCAAACATGATTTTTTGATGTTTCAGATGTGACATTTTCACGTATTGTGCTAACTCCAAACTAAAGTATGTTAATACTTATGCCAAATTCCACATTTTTGCAAAAAATTGCGATGATGGACGCCCGGGAACAAAATACCCTAAATTTTGGACGCCTCTGCCCAAACGTGAAGGCAGTTATGTAGTAAAATTTTCAACTCTAATATCTTATACTAAACTTAAGTTCATAATTTAGAATAAATAATTTAGAACTTGAATCTGATTGTGATGAACCCAGAGTAACACAAATGAAATCATTGTAAAATCAGCTTATCCAAAATTTAAAGAATGCTTCCTGCTATTTCCCAGCTGAAAACTAAAGATGATTTATGTACTGAAAATAGTAAAAGATAGAAGAGATCAAACTGCATTATACACATGATAAACTAGATAATTGAAGAATAATTAAAATTCCCTCTTGTCACGGAAAAAGAAAGTCCTTTTTTTTTATAGTGAAAAAGTTGTGAACACTTTAAAAAATTTAAAGTAAATAGCCAAAAAGTTTGTTTCAGCACTACCTTTTGTAGAAAGTAAATACCGTTGAATACAGCTGGCAACACTTATGAACTTAATAGAAATATAATTTTTATTCATTATAACTTGAGAGCAACAAGTGATAGTTGAATTCCACTTATGTTTATGATATTTAATTTCTTTACTAAACGATTATTTGATTATTTGAAAGACTAAAATTATTAACTTTTTTATTGCTTTTTCTATTCCTTAGTATGACTATATAATAATTAGTAACATAATAATATTAACATAAGAAGTTATCATAGATTTCTGTATCAAGATATTACATAACGTAAACATAAATGGAGAAAATTTAGAGATATTTATTTATTTTACCACAGCAACAATGGGCATTCCTTAAACTAATTTAAGCTCAATAAAATATACTTTTAATTTAAGTTTCTATATGTTATTTTAAGTTTAAAAAATGGTGATATATTTAAAATTTAATTCATTTTATTATTAAATTTTGCAAAATTTAACTTATTGTGCCGTAGCTACCAGATAAGGTACAAATGAGTTAAATTTGAAGTCTTATCTAAGAAAACACATGATGTTTTCCAAAATTTGCATTTTTTGCATGTTCGGCCGAACCAAACGTTAGGTAAAAAAGCCGAACGTTCGGCACCTCTCTAAATTATATAGTTTAAAAGGAAAAAACATTAAAGATCTTTCAGTGGACTCCATGCAATCCTATAAAATTTATTTAAAATGTAATATGCCAATCAAGATTTTATATGTTATATATTTAATATAATCTAATGGATATATTATAAAATCCTAACTTTAGCTTTGATTTCCAGACCAGTAAAATCTCAAGATCTTGAATGCTACTTTTAAGTAAGGACTTTGCTCGGTGCTAGAACTATTTTAACCATTGCAAAGACATTTAAACAATAGAGTATTCCTCAAGGAAATAGAAGAAAAAGAGTTATATCTAACAACCTTTATATTTTTGTTTACTTTTACTTGTTAAGCGGAGAACATCATAACTTAAGTGACTATAAATTTTATAAAAAACATGTAATTCGAAAAATTATAGGTTTAAACACTTTTTAAAAGTTTTATCTCTTTTGATCTATAATCACGCCTTAATTAAGGACGTTTTTTAATTTCGTTTAAAACAGTTTGAAGCAAAACGACTCAGCAAAGTCCTAAAAAAGTTAAAAAAGAGACTTTATAAAAACCTTAAATTTTGGAAGTACAAAACAAAAAAAAATTTAAAGGAACTTTATTTTTAAATACAAGTAGAAGTAGTTGTAATAAACAAAAGTTTTCATTTATTTCATTTCATTGAAAACCTAAATTATAAATTGTCAAAGATGAGGTTTTTATAAACATTGTTGATTTAGGTTTTACTAACTCACCCTTATGTACGTTGAGTTAAACTAGGAAGTTTACTCCGCCCAGTACACATAGGGCCAGAGGTGAGCAAAATCAACTTCTACATTGACGTAATTTCTTTATATAAATCTAGAGACCCCCAGCACTCTAACACTGATATAATTTTCTCCCTACTATAATTTTTAGACTCAGTATATCAATTTTACCACAAAAATAGTAATGTTTTTAATTTCAAATGAATTCCAAATGAAAAAATCATACAAAAAAAGGAATAAGAGGTCCGTAAGACAATTTCAAAACATTTTCTTAACGTTATATATCGACATCTTAAGTAGAAATAAGAACAAGAAATATGAGGTCTTGATTTTTCAGAAAATTGATTTTTTCAAAGTGTCAAAATGAAGAGCTTGCACTTTTTAAAGTGTTTTTCAATGAAACCTCGTGCGCAACCTTTTTCTAAACACTCATCATTAAAAAATCATAAAAACATGTGATTAACATTATATTACTCAGCTCCAAAGTCCCAGGTCCAAAGTTTTGCACTTCATTTGTTTGTGAACCTGTCAGCAAAAAGTTCAAGAATAAATAAATAGAAAAATTTGGTAAGAAGCATCTTTTGTGGCAAGCAACAAGCAACATACAACTACGGTTAGAGAACTTGAGTTTTCGTCACATCGTTAACTTTAAGCGATGTAATCTTGGATGTTTACTAAATCTTGGTGTAAACTTTGATGTAAATCTTGACGTAAACTTTGATGTAAACCTTGATGTAAACCTTGATGTAAACTTGGATGTTTACATCATAGAATGCTTGCAAGCTAGACATTTTGGAAATCACGATGTCTCCTGTTGGTTTTGGTTAGATCTTGCTTCTTGTCGTTATCCTAAGAAGACCATAGAGTGAAACAATTCGATAGATAACAAGTTCATACCAAAATGCTTGAAAACACCCAACTGCCTACAGTTCCGTCCCATTGAGACAATTTGGAAATTGGTAAAGGATATTTGTGTAAGAGTGGCAAAACAATAATTACAGCTAAAGATTTGATTAGAGAGTGGGTATTAAAAGGTAAAAAAGTTGCTAAAGACACTGTGCACTATTTGATGTCGTCCTTTAGCGTAAATGTTTGCTTATTTATACAAAATAATGAAATATAATAAAATAAAAAGCATTTTTATGATCCTCAAGTTTCTTAAATTAAAATAAATATTGAAATTTTTGAAATAGTTTAATTATTTTATATATTTTTTGATTTTTTTCGTTTTGAATTTAACAATCGCATTCTTTATATTTTAGGTTTATGTATATGTAATTTTTAACTATAAATGGTTGGATGTAAAGATTAGTACAAATTTGCGCATTAAGCTGTTTTATTGTTCATTTATATTCTCGTTTCTTATTACATAGCTATCCGGATATCTTGTTTCTAACGAGTTTTCGATCTTGTTTGTTGCATGAAACAAATCTTTTTCTGTGTAAACATACTCGGGTTTCTTATTGTTAGAATGGAACGTTCGACGTAAAATGTTTTTTTTTAAATATGCGGTTGTTTTACCAATATGATTCATAAGAATAAATTTTGAAGCAAAAAATGAGCAAGGTGCAGCAAGGTATGTTACGTACAGTACGTAAGGTGCTGCAAATGGAGATCCCAGACTCCCTAAGGTACATATCAATGACCAAAATGGTAAAATTAATGCCTTAGTCAAAGTGTAAATATGTTGACGTTTGTTTTTTTGGAAGTGTTCAAATGAAGCCCACTCATGTAAGTATTTTGATCCAGTAAGTAAACCATACAGAATAATGATAAAATTTGCGCTACTCGAAATAAACACAATCATTGCAGAAAAACGAATAGCAACTTTTGATTCATTATTTCCTTTTGTAGCAAAACTTGATACCATGTTTCCAGCAAGAGGACAAAGGCAACAAAATGAAAGAAATATTTTCTGAAAATACAATATAATGGAGTTAACAGTTCTTATTAGATGTATCACGGCATGGTTAACGTACCACAAAGCAGATACCAAGCAAAAAGTTGCAAGAAAGGTAAGAAACTCCGTCTTCATATGGTTCAGTGCGTAGGTGAGACTGTGGCCATTGAGTTTATCTGGTTCGGGAAACTCTTCAACAGTAATGTCGAGTATAAGAATACATGCTACAATTGCGACAGCTGCATCGCTCATAATTTCAATACGCTCTTTTGAAATATTTCCTTTTGAATAATGCTCTAGAAATGATCCCTTTTTCCCTTCATTAATACCTTTCATTCTTCGACGAACAAACCAGTAAACTTTTCGAATTGTTGGCATGACAATTAATAATGCTATGAAAGCCCATGACACAGCAAAATGAACTAAACAAAACAGGCCAGCAGTTATTAGTAGAATTAAACTAATTAACGGTCGAAAAATCATTATTAAACTCAATTCACGAAGATTAGCCTTCGACCAGTTTTTTAAATCAACATGTAAAAGGTTTGGTGAATGTGTGGCGTATAAAATAATTCCAATATCTATTATTTGGAGAATTCCTAATACTACGCACGTCGATAGAACTGATACTTTTTCATAAGGATAATGGCCCTGCAAAGCCAATGTAAACGGAAGCACGGTAGTTGCTAACATTTCAAAAATTACCAAAGTTAATATAAAATCATCAACGCGTTTTATCACAATTGCTCGAAGGTTCATGTTTTCCCAAATTGTAAGAACAATAAGAAAGCCAATAAAAAACATTATAAACTCGTTAGAAAACGATTTAATAAATTCAGATAAAGTTTGGTTTTTGGTATTTGTTATGTTTATATATACTTGCATTGTTTTTAAACTATGTGTTGTAGTATTTAAAACTTTTGCATTATTTATTGGAGTGGATTTCATGAGGACTTTTAAGTTTCTTATTGGTAGTACAAGAAATGTTGCGCATGTTGCCATCACAGCATCAGAATAAGCAAGCATTCGATCAGAAGAGGTAATATCCCCTCGATGATGGTCACCTGGTAAATTTTCATCAATGTACTCATTATAGGCTTCATCTAGACGCTTATGCTCCTCCCTTGTTCTGCCAAAATTTTGATCTTCTTTGCTATGGTTGTTATCAACTTCAGTTCTTGTTTCGTTTGTCATTTTTTGTTGTTCAAGTTTTAGTGTTTCTATAATAAAAATAATTGAATTGTTAGTGTTTACCAAGTGATGGTCTACCGAATGCCAGATAAAAGCATTAAAAGATAAAAGTAATTCTTTAAAAGAACATTGTTTTAAATATCTAAAAAAAAAGTTGTATGTATTTATACATATATATACATATATATATATATATATATATATATATATATATATATATATATATATATATATATATATATATATATATATATACATATATATATATATATATATATACATATATATATATACATATATATATATATATATACATATATATATATATATATATATATATATACATGTATATATATATATACATATATATATATATACATATATATATATATATATATATATATATATATATATATATATATATATATATATATATATATATATATATATATATATATATATATATATATGTATATATATGTATAAATACATACAACTTTTTTTTTAGATATTTAAAACAATGTTTTTTTAAAGAATTACTTTTATCTTTAAATGCTTTTATCTGGCATTTTATATATATATATATATATATATATATATATATATATATATATATATATATATATATATATATATATATATATATATATATATATAATGTATATATAGTGTATATGTATATATACTATATATGTATATATAGTTTGAATGTCAACTAAAAGGTTTTTCAAGAGTAGCAAGTATAATAACAAAAATAATAAAATAATTTAAAGAATGCAAATACTAAATACAAAGAACTTCAGATAAAAAGTTTTTTGTATATTTATTATTATTTATGCTTTTTTAAAATTTGCGTTAAATTTGTATTTTCTGAATATATTTGAATTATAATGACTGAACGTTAAATGCAATTTAAAAAAAGCTAGTTCAAAGTATAAAAAAATTTCTTTAAGTTATAATATCTTAACGCCTTATGAGTTTTTCCAAATGTTTTTGTTAAAAATTGCAACTTTTTACTCTTTAAATTTGTGTATTATTTTATACAATTTATTTCCCATACTACCACAATACAGTTCTAGCTATTATATATTAGTATATAACTATTACATAACTTTTATGTAACAATTATAACTATTGGTATAATGCAGTAAGTGTTATGATAATCCTTTTAATAAAAACCTACCTGTTAACAATTAATACAGATGTGTCGAAAATATTTCCATTAGAAACTAATATCGTCCCTGTGCGCATATCACCGGTGGCGATTTAGTACTTCTCAGTGGTGATTGAATGACGGTCATTAATGATCTCCACGAATTTAAGAAATATTATTACGTAATAATAAAGTATTCAGAAAGGATTAATGGATAAAATAGCTTTCAATGGTTATATTCAATACATATTTGGTTGTGACTTTATATACTGATATATATATATATATATATATATATATATATATATATATATATATATATATATATATATATATATATATATATATATATATATATTCTAAAAACAGTAAGTGCAAAAAATACTTTTTGTAGAAGAGTAAAACACATTTATTAGCGTTATTCATAAAAACAAGCGCAAGTGAATATATGAAAATATATATGAAAAAATATGGATATATAAAAATATCTATGAAAAAATAGTTTAGATATTTAAAAGTTAAAAAAAAAAGTTATGCTATGCTGATAAAAATCAGGTTAGTATTAATTACACTTGCTCTAACACTTATTCTAATTAGTTATTTAAAATGCTTCGGAAAAGCCAGAGTTCAAAGTTTACTCTAATTATAAATTATTATGGTTCTCAAATGTGCACAAGTCAGAAATAATAATCAAATGTACCATATATTATCTACTGTAAACTAGCTAGGTCTATATATGAATGCTCTATGGTATGATGTAAGAAATTTTTAATTCTGAATATCTTTATAAATTTTGTTGATTAATATACTTGTATGTAATGCACCAAGAAGAGCGTTTTTAAAATCTGTAAAGTTCATAATAATTATCTACAATTATATATATATATATATATATATATATATATATATATATATATATATATATATATATATATATATATATATATATATATATATATATATATATATATATATATCATAAATAGTCTACATTTATTTGCCATTTAACCTTACATATTTATAAGAAATATTATATTAATCAATTAAAAAATAATATTAGTGCAGTTTATCACATATTTATTTTCAAATATAATTTGACCAAGCTTACCTAATTTTTTTTAGCAACTCCCACCTCACATGGTACTGCTTTTACATTATTATTACAGAAGTAACTTTATTGCTGCTATTACATAAGTAACATTAAAGCAAATTATCACATAATCAAATTATGAAAATATGAATACTTTATTTCAGCAGCAAATTGGCATTTTTTCATATGATGGTGAACAGCTTTCGAATTAGTTTTATCTTATTTTTAGTATAAAAATGGTAAAAATTGTGTCTTTTTTTATTCTATATAATTTTCTACTCTCCCATTGCGCATAACAGACTTGGTATTACCATAATCAAACCATTTATGGCACAGCTTCTTCCCAACAATTCTTTCAGCCAGTACATCATCTAAGTCATCAAGTTGCTTGGTAGACAGGTGCTTATATGAACTTATTATTTCAATAAAAGATAATACACGCAGCTCTATCTCTATAACATTCTTTTTTTTCATCCATTTTTTGCCTTTTGCAAGTCTTTCTTTTTGAAATACTTGTTATGCAGTATGTTTCATGTGGTTCAGTATGGTATGGTATGATATGTCTTTTTCAACTGCATTAAATGAAATTGTCTTAAAAAAAAATTTAAATTTTTTTAAGTAAAGCTGAAATATTATAAATAAAGCATTTACTCACCATGCAACCAACTATAAAACTTTTAATTAAAAAAAAATAATGATACAACACCATTATAACAATATCAATATTGTCTTGCCAACAATAAAACATTATTATCTTGTCAAAAGACAATATTGTCTTGTCATTTTGACCATAGCTTTACCACAATAATAATTATTGATGGCAATATTACACTCAACTATTTAAAATGTCAAATTAGTAAGCATTATAGCTCTAATTTATCTGTAAAAAAATAATGTAATTCTAATAAAATTTTTAATTAATTTTAAAGTAAAATTATGCTATTTTAGTAAGTAAAGTTACAACTCTCCTAAACAAACAAAAGTATTTTTAATGCCTGGTTATATATTGTATATTTTTCATTATTGGCTCTAGCCATGTAACTAATGGAATGAGCCAATTTTGATAAGTTAAAGAACACTTTTTTCTCACATGAACTCAACAGTGCAGCAAGGCCCATTATTAATAAGTTTGTGATTTTATACTTAATATAAAAAACCTAAATTAAATTTTTGACAGTTAACAACAACAGTTTGCAGTTAAAGGAATCCCAAACCACCAAGATATGTTGTGTTTACATTAAAGAATGTTAAAAAAATTGTTTGAGCTGAATTTTGATTAAAACAAAAAAAAAAATGCATATCATGTAAAGCTAACTTTTTTTTAGTCAAAACTTGCCTTCTCGGTTTTGTAATAGGTCTAATAGTCTTTATAATATATGCTGAAATCAAGAGACTTGATAATTTATTCAAGCCCGTTTTATTTGTAAGAGTTTTAGTACATGACATCATTGATTTTTTTGTATGTTTACAAAATCGATCTTTTAAACAAACAAAACAATCAATGATGCCATGTACTAAAACTCTTATGAATAAAACGCACTTAAATAAATTAACAAATCTGTTGATGGCAGTTATATTATAAAGACTATTTGGCCTATTACAAAACAAAGAAGGCGAACTTAAGATAAAGAAAAAAAGTTTTTCTTGGTTTGCATTTATTGTTTTGTTTTAATCAAAAAGTTTTGCTTAAAATTTTTTTATTGTTCTCTTCAATATGATTACAACATGTCTTGTCTGTTTGGAATCCCTTTAAATAATCGTCTGCAGTGTTTACATTAAATAAATATTTTTTATTGCCCACAACTGCAGTTTGTAAATAAAATGTCTTTATCAAAGTGTCTTATAAATTTTGGGAGTTGCCTTATCATTTTCTTAAGCATTGCATATCAATGGTGTACAGGCCTCTTTTTAGTTGGCTGCAAGGAAGGGCAACTGAAAGTAATCATTTAGCTAATTTTGGTTGCCTTGGTTGCTCCAAACTGCAGCAGTGAATACTGTTAGTTGCTGATGAACCCGGTAAGCAGATTGAATTTCACTTTGCTCCATTATGGTGTAATTTTCACTGAAATCCATCTGATGTTAGAAGAATAAAAAATATAAATGAATGAATAGTTTGTTTATAAATATAACAAAAAGGTTAATACAAAATTATTAAGTTTTTTTATCGTACTTCAAATAAAATTATAATTTTACTTACTTGTTTAATCCATTCATTTTCTGATGGTGATTTTCAACAAAGTGCGAAAATATGCACTTTGTTGTCACTTTATGTACACATGACATAATCTGGCAGCAAAGATGTTAGTGGTTGTTCAATTTTCTGCGCATTTTCTGAGGACCATTGATCAAAAACAAAGAGCAGTTTGTTAGAATAGTCACCAAATGAGTCTATTACATTAGAAACATATTCATCAAACTTTGGCAACCCACAGTTTGCTTTACATTCCAAAAACATGCAAGATTGGTTGTTTTGATTGCACACAGATCTGTCAACTATATCTGACATAATATTAAATTTTTTTTGAAGGGTATTTGTTAATAACATGAAAATTTTCATGGTATATGCAAAGGTAAATAATGTGGGGAAGATCATTTACTAGCTTGACATAGAATGGCTGCAGATTGTAAAACTTAGATTTCCCCACTTTTAAATTAATATGCTCACTTTTAAAAAGTGAATATGCTTCTCCTATGGTCATCAGCATGTGACGAATTTGTTTTTAAAAGAAAACAAAAATTGTTTACAAAAACTGAAAACCTTATTAAATAAAATGCGATTCCTACATACAAACGATGTCATACCTTCTCTTTTGTTTTCTTATTAATAGCAACATCTTTGCATCCTAGAGCCATTCTACTGATATCTTCTCGCAAATAAAAATCAAGCACTTTGCAATTAACATCGTCCAAACCGGCATAGTCAGGGCCTGATTCTGAAATATCAGAAAGTAGTATGTTTTCATGTTTACAAACTTCTTTTAAAAGGTATTTTCTTTTGTTTGAATTGGCAGGTAATGCTGAATTTATTTTTTTAATTGCCTTTCCAAAACTCTGCGGGGATAAAAAGGATTGTTCAATATCAGATGTTGATTGGTTCACCTCTCGCTTTCGCTTCTTTCTTTCGCTTCTTTTTTTTCAACGTACTTCCTCCTTTTCCTTTTCGCTCATGTTAGCTCTTTTATTTTTCATTCGATTAGTTTCAGCTATTCGATATTCTGGATGTTTCTTTCTAAATTTTTTCTGAACTACTGAATGCTAAACTTTGTTCATTTTAAATCTAAATTCTTTTAAGCAACTGTTTTCAATCTAACTAAATTATACTCAAACTAATATGCGATTCAAACATTATAAAGCAAAAGAAAAATAATTATCACGCATGGATGAATATTTGTCCGTGCGTGATATGTCTGTGCGTGATGCAAAAAAAAAACAATGCTAAAATGTCATAGAAGAAAAAAAATACTTTTGCCATTCAATTCAGTAACCTAAAAATACGCAAAGTAAAAAAAATCACTTTCATTGAAACTTTTTATCACTTCTTTTTCTAATTAATTTGATCTTTTAAATCACACACTGAAATTCAAAATCTGTTCACTTTGGCATAAAGTTTAAGATACCTCCAAGATACCTAGTTGCAATTTATGGTAGTGAAATATTAAAAGACAACATTATCTTCAAGAATCAAAAAAATCTGGGCCATGAAATCAATTTTAAATATTATAATCACATGTTATAAAAATTTTAATTTTTTGTTTCAAAAATTTTTTTTATTTATTGCAAAGTTTGAATAATTAAAACATGAAGAAAAACTTGTCTTCTATCATTTTTCTTTTAGATAATCAAAATATCACCTATCTTCTTAGAATTCCATCTTCCGAATTAAAAAAATGTTTGTTTTTAAATTTCATTTTTTTTTTACTCACTGGAATGGAAATGCCCTATTGGAGTTGGAGTCGCATTTTTGTTTCGCGGCTTTAACTCTGCTAAAAATGTTGTGACTCCGACTCCACAGCCCTACTTGCAATCTTTAAAAAACTTGAACACCTAAGCCAGTTTCTCCATCATCACAAACTGCTCATTGGTTGGAACCACATCCTCTCATAAACATTGCTTTTTTTTAAATTAAAATGAGAGCTCTTTTCATCCTCAAAATTGACTCCAGCATCATGCGGCTTAAGTTCCATTTAGTTGAGACTGGTGTAATGATTTTGACATATTCACACTCAATTTTTCTACACTCTCCACACACTCTACACAGCTCCACCAGTTAGCAAACTAAGAAAGCTTTTTGGAACCTTATGGACAACTTGATTGCTGTAGCATTTAGTTGGCTGATTTCTGGAACTTTTATTTTGGCATAGTGTAGGCTGGTGTTTATTAGCTGACGTTTATTAGGTGGTCTGCGCTAACTTTAAATAAATAAGCTTGATAGTTAAAAAGGTTCCTGGTTCGTTCCATATGAAATCACCTAGTTTTTTGCAGTGCCTTAGAGTACTATCTCAGATTTACTCCAAACTTTGACTACCCACAGGTTTTATGAGAAAAAAAACAACACATCTTGAAAATTTTAGCTTGATTGATTGAACCGTTTAAAAGTTTTGATTGATTCAATATTGAACAAAATTGGAAAAATTTGAATATGTGGAGCTTACATTAGATTTTTTTAAATTCTGTATTACAGTAGTTTTTTCAAAAATCAAAGTTATGGGTATCATAGACAGTGTTGTTAGATATTCTCTGTAAAAAAAAATCTCTCTATCTGGTACAAGACTGTGGTGTGGGGACTGTGCTCATTTCTTCATATCTTTTCTGGAAGTTAAAATAAGTTTAATGGCTAATAATATTATCACTTAATAAAATATGTTAACACCTTTTAACACCTAATTTAAGCATTTCTGATTTGTTATTGCTACTGGTAGACTCGCTTTTGGATCTGATGAAGATCATACAAAGTTTCACTTAATGTTTCGATAAACTCAATAATGCTTGTTTAGACTGTGATACCTATTGTTCATATGTGATCTGATTGTCAAAATCAAAATCATTTTTTTCAAACACATGTTCCAAATAAGTCTTCAAATTAACTTTACCAGGGCAGTAGGAATATAGATGAAACTTGCAGCTTTGAATATCTATATTTCAAACACATACTTTCATCAAATCTTTGTAATATATCAAATGCTACTAGGTTTGTCATACTTTTATCCAGTTTTTAACTTTTTGCTTTCCACATCCTATTTTGTTGTATTTACTTTCTATGCCTGCAAAGTGAATGTAGTTTATTATATTTTTGAAAAAAAGGAGTTTTTAACAGGCTGCTACAAGTTTTAAATTACCTTTTAATGCATTGTTTTGATTTTTACCCTAGGTTCACAAAAGTAACAAAAAAATTGGCACTGTCTATCTGTAGGTATTAAACTGTGGCACATAAAAGATTCTAAATTATTTCTGAAATGGCATTTTTTAACAACTATAAAGTACAATAACTCAAAAACTGTTTAAAATCAGTCAAAAACAACTGCAAAAATAGATTATTTAGGTGAAAAACTATTACGGTAAAAAATTTCAGGTGATCACCTTTTTTATTTAAAAAGTTATGATCTGTCAAAAATCAAAAAAATATACTGTAAGCTAAGATACTCAGCTACCGAAATTTTTCTAATATCGGTCAGTATTTTAATTTGATCATAACTTTTGAACAGTCGATCTAAGATAACAGTCAAGCTAAAACAAAACCCTGAAAGAAAATTAAAGTAAGTCATCTCTATAATATTATCGACTACTTTGTAATTTTGTAGTCTTGCTGCTAATTCTATTTAAGCCTATAAACTTAAAATAAATTTTTGTTTATTATTTTTGTTTATAATTTTGATATATATGGTTTACATATTTTATATTTTTACTTTTAATATTTTCACTCAGCTATTGAATTTTAAAAGAAGTCAAAACATCTATTATTTATTTATATAAAAGCATTCTTTTTTTAACTCATTCACTCCCAATAAGGCTAAACAAATATAAACCAGTTTTTTTAACCAGGGCAAACAAGCCCTCTTCACGGAGAATCAAGTTAAGCTCAGTACAACCAGGTACATGGTAAATATAAGCCTAAAAATTTATATCTGTAATTAAAGATAAAATGATTAAGTGGTGATAATTCATCTAAGAATAATAAGGTGTTATAGCACTTCATCCATTTAATAAAAAATATCTTCATCAGTTTTCTGCTGTTCCAGTTCCATTTGTGAAACTTGATCTCGCTAAAAGACCTCCTATATGTTACAAGTAATGGCTTTAAATTTTATAAACATCTATATACTGTTGTATCTTTTTACATTTACGAACAAAACTTGATGAGAAAAGAAAAACCACTTTCTAGCACATTCATAGCAATGCTATAGAAAGAAGATAATTGTATTTCATCTTCAATTCTTGATTAAATTACATTAAGATTGCTTTCATCAATCCACTTATATTTTACCTCTGATGCGTGAAAAGCTCCATGAAGTCCTCCATCAAGTAATCAACATTAAAAAAAGCAACATCTATTCATTTGCTGTAATCCAAAAAAGCACAAATTAGGGCAATAAAATTGGCAGTGACATTTTATGTGATTCCCTGTTGTGGTTACACAAAAAATGTGCAAAAAAAAAAATGCGGATTATGTACATAGCTAAGCCCCTGACATTCCATTGCATGCCCTAAACCTGTAGTTGTTAAAATTCTAAAGAATTTAATTTTGAAAAGATTTAAGCTATTTAAGTATAAAAGTTTATTACTTAATCTTTTTTAAAAAAATGTGCAAAAAAATGTTTCTTAGATACAAACATATATAGTATTAGCTGCTCTGCCTATTTATTCATTTATGTAAACTATCGAATTGCTTTTTATTTTATTTTGACACATGGCATTCTTAGCGAATTAAAGGGACTTTTAGTAGAAAAATTTTTTTAGGCTACTCAGTCGATTGGCTATTAAAATTATTTACTCTACCAAAAGCATATATTATTGGTTGGTAAAATTGTTCTAGCACATGACATTATTAGTCAATGAAAAGGCTTTTCATTAATATAAGATTTTTTTTTTCGCTGCAAACTTTCAATGGGCTATCCACTGTGTTTTTTGTTGTTGTTTATTTATATTTATTTTTATAATTGATTTGTCTTGCAAAACTTTCTTTTAAATTGCATCACTCAATCATATAAAATTTACTCAAATTCAAATTTAAAAACTCACGAACATTTTTTTAATTTAAAAACTCACATTGCAAATATTACTCAATACTAAAGGCATTTATAATTGCTATATTGCAAACCAAATCAAATAGATCAAATTTATATTTTAATAAGCAGAAGTTTATAAATTTTTTTCTATCAAATTTAAAGGTTAAATGAAGATGATTTATTATACTGCAAAACATTTTTTTTTTAATATCTTTGCTTCCAACAAAGCTGCAAGCAACCACTATTAGAGTTGGAAGTTACTGGAAAAGAAAAGATGAAGTTTATAAAGCAAGAGGAGGTTAGAGGAAAAAATCTAGACAAATAAGATTTTTTGGAGCATTTAGGAACAGTAACAATAAAAGGATGAGACTTAATTGAATGACAAGTAAATGAGAAAGAATTTTAGAAAAGAACATTAAAATTAGTAAATATGCAAAAATGAAACAAACAAATACGAGGTTGCACTTTCAGGTTGTAGCTGTTAGAAGTGTACCAAAGGCATTCGTACTACCTTCATAAACATATAAAATAAGAAAAGATACTTAGAGAATAAGAGTTCTAGGAATGAAGTTTACTTGGCTTGTTGTGATATTCTGAATCCACACTTTTAAAAGTTAATATAAAAAAGGAAATATAAGAAATAGTGATAGAAAATATAAAACTATCAACTAATAAGTATACATGAAAATAGTTTACAAATACTTTTATATTTGTCTGAGTTATTACCTAAATCACTATCTTGCATCTGAATGATCGGTTCCCACTAGTAAATTGTTCAACATGAGATATATGGTAATAGTATTAAATGATCACAATAGAAATGATATTGTTATAATAACTTCTTAAATGATGTATGTAATGATATTTGTACTGTAATCAAAATTTCTAGAACTTTTGATAACAAAGTAATATGTATGCGTAATTCCAGCTTTAAAGAAAGCATTTTTTTTTTCAGTCGAGTTGTTCCACTTTTTTTTAAGTCTGTCTTGCATTAGTTAAAACATTAAAAATACTGTTTTAATATAAAATAATGTTGTAGTGTAGTTAATTTAATATTCTATAATAAATTTTAAACCAACATAGAAGGCTTTATTCTTCATATAATAATATGTAAACTAAAATATACAAACAGGTTAGTTAGTATACACATAATTAAAATCAATAAGGATAATAATAAGAGTCAGTACAAATAACAATTTTTAACAATTTTTAAGTAAATAATAAATAATAATTTGAATAATAAATATTTTAAGTAATAATAAAAGTAAATAATTAACTATTAAATTTAACAATTTAATAGTAAAAAATGTAGAGGTATTTGATAAGGTTGTTATCTTACCAAGCGCCAAATACCTTACTTTCTAGTTTCAAGAGCATTAACCACAAATAACCATAAATTGGAATATTTTTTTATTTTCACAAACAAAAAAATTACTCAACAAGTTACAGATCAATACAGTCTCATAACTGAAAAATCAGGTGTGCATCTTGTAAAAAGATGCATGCCTGAGTTTTAATCTTTATTCCTCATCTTTAACAGCACATTCATTGCCAGCTATAGTTCAGTCCATGCTTTCGTATATTTTTCAGTATTCGCATCTTCTGACTATATCAGTACTTTAACTTAATTAGCTAGGAAACCTTTAACATCTGCAGTTTATTGCACAAAGACATTAGATAAGCATATTTCTAGAAAAAAACTTGACTGCTTAGGAAAAAAAACTAAAATGATGGTTATCCTATTTGTCTTCTCAGTTAGCTAGCTCTTCCAGAGAACACAGATGCAAAATAGCATTAGTTAGACCTAAGTTAAACAGCATGCCCTATAAAATAAGGGGTTTAATGAAAGATTTTAAAATGAAAAAAAGAAATTATTAAATCTTAAAGGGTAGAAATTAGAGACCAGAAGAAAAAATTTTAAAACAAAGTATTACAGAGAGTGTATTAGTAGTTAGAAGGCTACAAAAAAAGCATTATTAATAAATAAAAAATAAAGTAAAAGTAGTAAGTAAAAAGAGCATTATAAATAAATGAAATACAAATAAAACTCAAATATAATGCTGATATTAAGGCAAACAACAAAGTGATTTCTTGCTTTGCAAATGATATGCTTCTGATGGAGGAGGATGAGATTACCAATTTGAAAATTTAAGACGAATATACATATTTACTATATAAATTAGATTCGTAATTTATAACATGTTGTTATATAATGCCCCAACAGGTAACATTTCATTGCTGATAAGGAAAACAGGGCAATATATTGATGTCATTTTTACTGATATTCCTCATAGCAGTGCTGTTTTTACTGGTATTCTACATCATAGTAATGCCCAGTTTATGAGCAAATGGCTTGTGAACTAGGCATTATATCAGATCTGCAATCATGTGTTATCCAAAACCTTACTCAAAAATTTGATGCTACAACACAAGAAGATGTTTACATTAATAGTATTCACTTGACATCTAGGTAAAGGTAAATGTCAGATCATTGCCCTGGAAGGACACACTTGCTTCTTCATGTTGTTCAGCAGGAAAATGTTTTTTAAAAATAAAAGTTGCCAATTATTTAGAAATGACTGTATGGTAAACAAAATTGTTCTAGTTATGAATAAAATAAGGTTTATGGGTGTTAAAGGTGATCCTAAAGGTTTTATAAATTTTGTAGACAACACGAGGTATGGTGGAAAAGTCTTCAATTTCTTTTTCATACTTTTTTCATTTTTATGAAGCATTAAAATGAGTTCAAACATTTTCTCACTACTGGAACAGCAAAATGTTAAAATTTACAAGCAGTTCCACCAGCATCATTTTTCCATTAAAAAAATGTGTTTGCTTGCAGTGTTAGGGAAACTTCTTACTGGTCCGTGAATGAAAATGTTTTATGTGTCAGCCTAGGATTCAATTTTTAACCTTATTGCTCTTACTTAAGTAGTAAAAAATGTTTTGCAAACAGTTTAAGCTTTTATAGCTAATATGACTTCAATGTATTGTAGACTGACTAATTTATTTGGAAATTCTCTCTAGCAAAATATTTTAGAATTAATAACTACTTATTAATTACTTCTTATTCTTATTATTACTTCTTATTCTTATAATTATTCTTATTTAATTAATTACTTCTTATTTAATTAATTACTTCTTATTCTTATGTTCCATTAATGACCAACTAATTAGCATGACTTTATTAGTCTGATTGCAGTGGAAGATGTTTTAAATTAACAGTATGCTAGTATAATGCTGACACATTTAGGCATTTGGTGTTTGAAGGCAGAATTAAAAAGTTATTTAACAAAAAAATGTAATGACTGAATGTATTGTTTATAGTATTTTATACTGGAAAGATTGTGAAATTAAATTTAAAGCTGTTGACTATCATATGAAAAAGTTCAAATATGCTGCAGATGTTGTTTTAGTAGAGTTTATATATGTTATCACAGTAGAGTTCTTTCATTATTCTTCATTTTTTTAATTCTTTTTCTGAAAACGCCGTTTGTTATAAAGATAAGCAAAACTAGTGAGCAAATGCTCATCTAAACAAGCTATTTCTTATCTCCCTATCTTAGGTATCCTAATCATATTTAATGTTGACCTGGCTTTTTTATTTATTTATACTTAAATATACTTTGTTTAGTATAGTTATTAGTCAAACATTCCATAATAGTTTTAACTTAAGGATATAGTAACGTTACATAAATTTTTACATCTTTTTGAAATTTAAACGTCAACTTTTTATTATATATATTTTTAAGTTTTATCTTTCTTTTGTCATTTCTTTTGTTCTATTTTCATAAGCTCGTGTCATATATTTTATATATTCATTAAAAGGATTATATATTTTATGCAAATTTAAAAATGTTTTTTTATTATACTCTTTTTTTTATAAGGTTTGACCTTGTGGTTCTGCCCTTTTTCATTATTTATGTTTAATTTGCCTACTGTTGAAATATGGTTTAAATTTAGTAAATTTTCAAGATTTGAAATATACTCTATTGATCATTACCCAACAGTTTATGTAATGAAATTGAATTCAACACAATCGAGGTAAGAGCAAATTTGTTTTCTGGTAACACCAGTAAACATTTTTTTTGTGATTATTAATATGTTATTGCTATTTTGTGTAACTATAGCAAAGTGGCCAAACAAGGAATATCATTCTGTAAATATAATGAATTGTATACTGAGATTTGCTAAAGCGCTTGATTCAAATGGGTTAGCATTTTCACTTTTTCCTTTAGATCATTACATCTTTTTAAAGCTAACCTTGCAACAAATTTCAAAGGTAATAAAAAATAATGAATTGTAGAAATTCTTATATCACATATTTTACACATAAAATATAAATTAAAATTTTTTTCTGAAAATTGCGATTGTGACAGCCATTTTGAAAGTCATATTGGTAAAAAAGTATTAAGTCAAAAATTATGGAAAAATACTGAGGTTAGGTTGGATAAATTTTACGTTTTTTTTTTTGAATTAAAAAAGATTATATGGAAATCAACTTATATTCATGGGTTATTTTCTGAATTTTCTCGCACTGTATTGCTTGGTTTTTATAGATGTCATAGAGAAAGATATTAATAATGCTGTTCTCCAAGTTGTAAATTGATTAATTAGGCCAAGCGAAGCTGCTAAAACTTATAATATAAAACATAATACTTTACATTACAGAATAAAGAAGTATAAAAATTTATCTAAGACCAAGCTTGGTTTGACAACTAAATATACTGTTGCACAAGTATTTAACAAAGATGAGGAAATAATGTTAAGAGACTACCTAATAAAAAGCTCTAAAATGAATTAACTTAACATATAAACAAGCTTTGCAAATGTCCAAGTAAATGGATGGAAAATAAACAAGCTGGTATATAGTGGTTGAAAGGTTTCATGAAACGTCACCAAGAACTTTCACTTAGAAAACTTGAAAATACAAGTTTGTCTTGTTCAACAAGTTTCAATCAGCACAATGTAAATCAGTTTTTTGATAACTATGAAAAAGTTTAAAAAATATATAATTTCACTCCTTATAGAATTTATAATATCGACGAAACCAGTATTATGACAGTAGTACAAGCTCCCCATGTTATAGCATCACGTGGAACAAAACAAGTAGGACTGTGTGTCTGCTGAAACTGGACAACTAATTACTATGTGTGGTATAGGAAATGCCATAGGAAATTTCATTCCACCTGTCTTCATATATCCAAGAGCACGGTTTTATGACACCGTGATAAAAGGAGGACTATCTAGTTGTATTGGTTATGCAAACAGTCCAACAAGTGGCTGGATGTTTTTAAAGGTTCTAAAACATATAAAAAAACTACTCAGATGTTCGAAAGAGGATCCTGTTTTACTCTTAATGGATAATCATGAAAGCCATCATACATTAGATGTCATTAATTATTATTGTGAAAACGGAATGGGAGTTTTAACATTTCTCCTTACTGCACTCATAGAATGCAACCTTTGGATGTGGCAGTTAATGGTCCTTTCAAGCAAAAACTCTCTCAGAATGATTGGCTTGTATGCAATCCAGGAAAAAAAATAACTATACATAATTTAGTTGGCATAGTGACACCAGCATATACTACAACATATATTGCCAGAATATATGAAGAATGGAATATTCACAACTTGTTTTCTGCAATGACAACTTTCAAAGTGCTGAAGTAATTAATCGCCCTCTGATAGAAATATTTAGTATAGCTACCTTTGATAATTCACATCAAATTCCTATTACACCTGAAGGCATAGTTATGCAAAAACAAGATTGTATGATTAATTATAAAAATGATGAGCAAAAACCAATAAGCAATGCCTTACAATCACAGCACACAATAATACCTGAATCAGTAAGGCCATATCCAAAAGCTCTACCTCATAAAAAAACTTATAAAGGCAGAAAAAGTGGAAAACCTAAGATTCTTACTGACACCCCAAGAAGAGAAAAAATTAAAAAAACTTATCTTTTACGCAAGGCAAAACTTGAAACATCATTAGGAATTAAAAAACAAAAAATACTTTAATCTATGTTGAGTTATCTTAACTTTTGATTAATAATTTGATTTTTTACAGTTTTTTTTTGAAAGTTTAGATTTTATTGCTTGTAAAGATTCTTTTAAAAATTATTTGAGGTATATATATATATATATATATATAAATTTTTTTTCCTAAAATCAAAATGTGGAAAAGCTCAATCGTTATTGTTATGTATTTGTAGCATATAGTGAAAATTTCAGCCGCTCAAATCAACTCTAAGGTAAAGAAGGTGGTTTAGTCAATTTCTTTATAATAGAATATTATATTGCAAATTTATTATTTTGTAATAACTTTTTTTTATGTTAGGAGAATTTAGCAAACACATTTTTCAATTTATGTAAATGTTTTAATAAAATTATTAATATAATTATTTTTTAGTTATTTACATATTTTTATTTATAATACATGACAAAAATTATTAAAAATAAAAAAATAATATAATTAATAATTTTAATAAGATGTTAAAATGAAAAAAAAAAAGATTTGTTTGCATATTCTCCTAACATAAAAATTGTGAGCTTGCATATGAAAGTTTTACATAGTGAGTAAGTTTTCACTTTATTAAAGTTTATTTTTCAATTGTTAAGCGACTTTTTTCAAATAATTTGTTAAGTGTAGATAATTGTAATAAAAAACAACACGTGTATGCTATTTATGATATACTTTTTTTTGCATGGCAAAAAAGTATTTTTTAATAGTTTTATTTGTTGTAACGAAACAAACTACTGTACTGTAAGCTATATTTTATACTATAAATTTATAAATATATATAATTTTATAAACTGTATTAGCTATATTTGCAGACAATGGCTTCAGGAAAAAAATGCCACAATACAATACTAGAGCCAGCTGAAGATTTGAGACAGGCTGCAAGAAAACATAGATAGTTTTATTTGTTAGGCTTTCCACTGCAAAGCTTTGCTCCAAATCGACTTCCAACGACTGGAGAAATGCTCAGAAGGTTTTACTGGTTCAACATTAGAAAAGAAACTAGGTAGCATCTAAAAAATTTCTGAATTTTATCTGTTTGTTTTTATTTAACCATTTGGCATTTTCTTAGCACTACCAAGATGAACTGTAAAGTTGGATATGCCCTTGCTTCTGGAAAAAGTTATCTGAAATGCAGCAAGTTAGCTAAAGGAATGTGTGAAGAGAATTGGCGACAGACAATCAGAGGTGTTTGCACTTTGAGATCAATGAGTACCAATCTCTAAAAAGACTCAAGACTCTAAGTCTACCAAAAGGAAGCTACTGTTAAAAAGTAAACAACTTCCTAAATGAAAGCAACTTCTTATTCCCAACTCATAAGGCCAACATCTTTAACTTGATATAGAGTGATCCATTAAGGAACAAAGAGGCTCAAAAAGAGGACAATGAATTTTTAAAGCACTGTCTCAAAGGACGTATGGTCAAGATGGCAGGTTTTGATAACACATTTCAAAAAAATGCTTGTTTGGCTATGGAGAAAATAAGAATAATGGAAGAAAAAATGCGCTCACAAGATGAAAAGCTCAGAAATCAAGAAAAAAAGAATAAAAGGAAGGTAGAAGAACTAGAACAAAGAGAGTTTGAAGTTTCCTGGTACACAGACGGTGATAGCCTTCCAGGCTCTGACGAAGCTTTTATGCCTCCTACAAAGACCCAAAAGGTTTCAGGGGAAGTAAAAGTTAGTCTTTAACTAAGTATGGATGAACTCCTAAACAATTGGATCCCAATCATGACAAGATATGTTATTGGTGTTCGACCAGGAACCTGATTGACATCTCTTTATAAAGCTGGCGGTATTAACATTGAGGAGTTAAAGATCTCAAGATCAACTCTGACTAGGAAAGCACACACTGTAGTAGAGTCAGAAGCCCAGATCATCCGAGAACAGAACATCTACAAAGTAAGAGGCTTATAGCTAGTGATTCACTTTGATACTAAAATTGTAAGGCAGTACACCAGTAAAGAAGCAATTTCCACAAGTCATGAGAGGATGGCTATAAGCGTTTCTTCTCCTGAAGCTGACCCTTTAGTTTTTCTTCTTGATATTTTGAAAATTAAAAGCTCCAAGGCAAGCTCCCAGGCTGTAGCTATTCAAAGTATCCTCGAATACTATGAACTATCAGATCAAGTTATTGGGGTGTGTGCTGTCAGCACACACAGCTAGCAACACAGGAAAGAACAATGGAGCTATTAGAAATGTTATTGTTCATGGTTTAGGGAGGCCTGTTCTTTGGCTAATGTGCAGACATCACATATATGAGAGACATGTGTCTCATGTCATGAGACTTGTTTTTGGCACAATAAAAGTTCCAAGCAAACACCTCTATGTTTTACTTCAGAAGCTATGGCCGCAAATACATAAAGGAGTTAATAAACTTGAAAGAATTGTCAAATTTGAATGGTCTCAGGATGCATTTAGACCAGGTACTATTTAGCACCTACTGGTAGTTGAAACTAAAGAATTTTGCACCACAGCACTTCAGAGAAATATTTTCCAAAGAGGAGACTGCAAGTATCTTTGGCAGCTACTGGCTTACTTCCTGGGTGCAGATATATCTAATTTCTTCTTTAAGCAGCTGGGAGCTCACCATGAGTCCAGGTTTATGAGTGACTGTCTTTACCTTCTTGTTCTGCAGATGACACAGAACTATTATCCGAATGATTCAAAAACAGTAGAGCCTGCTACTCTCAAGAACATAAACACTGCTACAAATTATATTGTGTTTTTCCATGGTCTATTCTTTCTGAAGAGTCCTTTGGCAACTCAAGCTCCTTCAAATGACCTAAGAGCTTTTAAGATAGCTTACCAGATCCAAATTTCAGATGATTACAAAGCCTATGCAGAGATGGAAAGTGGGAAAGTTCTCAACAAAAGTCTTCTATGGCACACTTGGTATTTAGCTCCCCAGCTTGTAGTTTTGTCTCTTGTTGACAGGGATCTATATACCGACGTTAAGAACAACATCCTTAACAAATTGTTGTCTTTTGCCGTTCCAGAAAAAGAATATATGGTGCTTGAGAAACCTGGAATCCAGCCAGTCGTTGTTCCAATGTCATCTCTTGATGATTTTGTCACTGAGCAAAGTTATCTTCTCTTTTTTCTCCTAGAAATCACTAAGGAAGAGCTTTTGCTGTGGAGGGAGAAAAGTATAGCCCCAAAGTCATTTGTCAAGTTTTCTGCTTGTGAAAATCAGCTTGCAGCGATAAATGATAGGGCAGAATGTCACATAAAGCTGATCCAAGACTTTATTGGAAGGACACATAACAAGGATAGACTTCAGGATACTCTTCAGGTAATTACAAAACATTATTATACAGACCTGTAGTGTGTAAAATGTTAGGGGAGGGGTTGTTTTTGGAAAATTAGGCAATTTTGAATAGCAAACACATATCATGCTCATTTTCAATAACAAAAAAGGAAGTCAATTGCATTTAACAATTTACACCTAACAACCACTTACCCCACCCAATGTACGCGCATGCTACACAATAATGTCTGCAAAATTTTTTAAAGTATTTCCATATCATTTTATTTAATAAAATAAACTATTCATTTCAAATACTTGGAATTTTATTGCTTAGATGAATTATTTTACAAAATAACCTGCTGGTTTAATTTTATTTATTATTTTCTAGGTTGTCCGTAAAAACAGACAACAAGTATCCAAGAAAGTTACAAAGAAGTATCTGCAGAACATCTAACAAGTATTACAACTGTAATCACGTTTTTGTTGCTTTTAAACTCAATTTAGAATTATTATCTGAAATAAAATTGTCAAACAAAATCTGTATCTTCCTTATTTTATTAAATATATTTTAAATCGGAACCAGTGTTTTGTGAGTGTTTTAAATTTAAAACTATCTATATTCGGAACTTTAAAATATAATATTCAGGAAAAATTATATTATATAGAAATTGTCTAAAACCACCTTCTTTACCTTAGAGTTGATTTGGGAGGCTGAAATTTTTACTATAAGCTACTAATACATATTGATAACGATTGAACTTTTCCACATTTTGATTTTCAAAAAAAAAAAATTTTTTGAGACACCCTAAAATATATATTAGGGAGTTTTGGCACGTGACATTTTATCGCGGAAAAAAATAAATTGTACGTTTTTGAAAAACTTCATCCAAAAAACACAACAAATGATTTTATGTAGGTGTCGAAGAATAAAAACCCACCCATGAAAATAAATAGTATATACATATATATAGATGTTATTTTTTTTTAAAAAGGTTGCACTACAATAATTTTTTTCAGGACGTCATTTTGCTTTAGAATTCATGAAGTTATTTAATTTAAAATGTTTCAGTTTTGTTTATATATAAGTAAATTAAGCTAATTCTTTCGTCCCCACATAAGAATAGATTCTGCAACTATTTATTATGTCAATCAGTTTTTTTTTTTCTTTTTTTTTTTTTGGTAGTCTAATAGGGTGGGTTTTTTGTTTTCTAAATGGAGATTTTTTAAATTTCCCCCTTCTTTAGATATTTTTGAGTGCAATAAGGTAAATTTGCCATTTCTCTCTAACTAGTATAAAAATTTTTGTACGTGTTGAATTATATTTTTTGAGAGCTGAGATTTTATTACAAGTTTTTACTTACAGTATTCTAAAGCGGGTTTACTTTTTGTTGTTGATGTTGTTGTTGCTAACCAATTAGTTTATCAGTAAGTCTTATTTATAACTTACAATTTACTTTTTATTCAATTTACCTAATATTTAAGTTATATATATATATATATATACATGTACGTGTGTAAAAAATTTCAAACCATTTATTTATTTAAGTTTTGTATGTGGTTCGAAAAAGCTTTGAATTTGTAATAAAATGGTGAAAATTTATGAAAAAAGAATAATTAAAAAAAAAATTATGCTCATTTAAGTAACATTATTTTTTATGAAACATTGCTTAAGAAAAATGTAACTTACGTTTAAAACTCGCGTTCGGCTAACGGCAGCCTTGTAATAGAATCATTGTTAGTTTGCGCGTGATTTTTCATAGTGAAATGTGCAAAACCATTTAAAAACATTATTAAAAAAGTTTCGAATTAAAATAACAAAATATTTTTAATGATTAAAACGTAATAGTAAAATTTATAATAAAAATTTATGAAACATGCATTAAAAAAAAATTGCGTGTTTCTGCGATATTTTTTTAATGCATGTTTAATGCATTAAAAAATATCGCAATCGTTATATTGCTCTATAACCGTCAATCGTTATTTTGCTCTATAAACTTCCTCTTTTCTCTTCCATTAAATTTCAACTCTAATAGTGGTTGCTTGCAACCTTGTTGGAAGCGAAGATGTTTAAAAAAAAAAGGGTGTCTTTTTTGTTTATCCAACACTTGTTGGCAACAGATGTTTATAAATAGGTAACCAGCAATTAACTTATTTAAAAAATTGTTTATAAATAAGTAATTATTTATTGAGTTAAAATGATTTTTTTTTTATTTTTGCATTTCAATTCGCCTTTCCAAGGCCACTACAGTCAAAGAGGCAACCTTAAGTTGTGGTTACAACCCTCTCTCAATAACTCTGAAACACAAACTTTGGCAAACAAGGCTGCTGCGCCAAGAAACAAATTGAGCGAGGTACTACCATGGCCTTATGAGGCGAGCGCTTAACCATTACACCATTACTAAAACCTAATAAACTTTTGATAGGTTTATTTATGAAGTATCTTAGTATTAGTATAATACCCCTTTAAAAGAAAAAATATTCTAATTTTTCTGAGAACAGTATTAGCAAGAAATATAATAAAACTAAAAGTAATTATATTTATAATTTTGCTTTAGGTACAACATAAACTAATGTTGCTTTGAAAAATATAATATGTTTACACAAAATATCATTGGCATGGTAATAATCATAAAACCTGTTTAATGGTGTTACCTAAATTGTTGGCTAATGATTAATAAAGTAAATTTCAATTCATGAAAATTTACTAAATTGAAACCAAATTTCAACAGCAGTCAAATTAAATATAAAAAATGAAGTAGAGCAGAACCTTTAGGTCGAACTAAAAAAAAATTAATTTAATAAAGAAACATTTGTCAATTTGCATAAAACAAATAATCATTTGAATGTATAAAAAAATCATTACTAGTTTTTGTAGAACATAAGAAATAGCAAACATAGAACTTAAAAACATATACATAACAAAAAATTGATATGCGTAAATTTTGAAAAAAATATGTTAAAATAACATTACAATATCTTTAAATCAGGTTAAAATAATAATGATAATGTTGGACTAATAACAATACTAATTAAAGTAAGATTAACACTTTTATTCTATGTTCCTATTTTAAAAAAAAGTCCTACAACTTTATCAAATGCACTAGAAGTTCTCAATTACAGTAAAATTTTAGGAGATGTCAACTCCGACTTAAAACACCCCCTGTCTTGGGGCTCTTGGTTGAGTAAAGGCTAGAGATGGTGTTTCGATAAAAATACTCATCTTGGGCAGATGTTAAATGCATCTGGCTACTGTCTTGTAAAGGCCTCTTATGCAAAGATTTAAGGGGTAAACAGATTCTATCTGTTGACCAGCCTCGCACCCCTTCTCCATCTATTAGGCTGGCGCAGATGTATTTTTAATAGATTGTTTCCAGTTAAGAATGTTGAATGCTGGATCTTCTTGACTCAATGCGTGTGTTTTGCTTGTGGCTCTGTTTCTATGACTAGGCAACTCATTCTATTATCTCCTGCAGCTCTAAAACTCAGTTTTATGGTTCTGAGGCCAACTAGTAGTCAGGTTTCCCGAACTCTGTGGTAGTTCTCAGAGAGACTGATTCCATTAACAGCTGAAAAATATCAAAGTATTGACAGTGCCATGTTGCGCATGGGTCGTGTCCCCGTTAAACTTTTGGCGTGCATCGCCAAGGCCACATTTGGAGCCCTTTGTTACAGCTTAGGGTTTATTAATAGTAATTAGGCAATTGCTTGGGCTATTAAACAGTGTTCTGAGTACTATCTATGCTTTGAGTCAAGCTCTTCAACAAATTTATAAATGAATAAAGTATTCAATATTATTCAAAATATATATTCAAAATCAATAAAACACAAAACACCATCATCATCACCAAGTTCTCTAAACTTATCATTCACTAATATTCGTGGTCGTTTCAGTAACTTTTCTTCTGTTGAGTCTTATTTCTTGCAAAGTTCATTAGAACTTGCTACTTGTGAGACTAATTTGAGTTCAGCTCCCTCATCTTGCGATCTTAGTGTTGATGGTTATCTTCCTTTAATTCGTAAAGACTCCAATAGTCACATGCTTGACCTGGGCATTTACATTCGTAAGAATTCACCCATTTGTGGTGAATCCACAGACTATTCTTTCATGTGCTTTTGTTTAGCACCACTTCACTCGATCGTCTTTCTCTTTGTTCAATATTGCTCTCCTTCATCTCAAGACTGCAGTCTTTTTGATGTTATTTCTGAGCATATTGACCAAGCCCTATCTCTTTATCCATCAGCTAATATAGTTGTTGTTGGTGACTTTAATGCTCACCACTCCAAATAGCTTGGCTCTAGTGTCAGTGGTTCTGCAGGCATTAAAGCCTACAACTTTTGCTTTTCTCAATCCCTAACTCAAATAGTCAACTTTCCAACTCGCTTTCCCGACAACCCGAATCATTTACCTTCTCTACTTGACTTATGTCTTGTTTCTGATCCTAGTCAGTGCTCAGTTTCTCCACATTTACCCTTAGGTGCTTTCGATCACAGTTTGATCTCTCTAAAACTAATATCTCATTCTTCTTCATCACCTGAATCCCCCTATTATCGTACCTCTTACATTTACCTTAAAGCTTACTGGGATTCTTTCCGTGATTTTCTTCGTGATGGCCCTTGGGTATAAATCTTTCATCTTCCTGTTGACAAATGTGCTTTTTACATAACTTTGGATTCAGGCTGGCATGGAATCTTTTGTTCCCTCTCAACGATTCCAGATCAAGCCTCACTCTCCTCCATGGTTTTCCTCACACTGTGCTGCTGCGATTGCCAATCGAAACCGTTACTTCCATATCTATGAGCAAAACAATTCTCCAGAAAGCAAACATCTGTTTATTACTGCTAGAAACCATTGTAAAAAAGTTTTGTCTAATGCCAAAGCTCGCTATTCTCAGGTCATGAAATCTCGTATCTATCTCAAAAATTAGGCTCTCGTGACTTCTGGAGAATCTTTAATAGTATTAATAATAAGGGCAAATCTTTAATTGCACCTCTCTTGTATGGTTCAGACTTTGTCACCTCACCCAAAGAAAAAGCTGAATTGTTTGCTAAGAACTTTTCATCAATATTGTCTCTTGATTCCACTAGTACGTTCTACCTGATATTGCCGACAAACAGATTGATTCATTGCTTGACATTCGTATCACTCCAGCTTCTGTATCTAAAGTGGTTTCATGCCTAGATTCTTCTACAGCTTGTGGCCCGGACAACATACCTGTTATTGTCTTGCAGAAGTGTTCTCCGGAGCTGTCGTCTATACTCTTAAAACTATTCAACTAATGGTTATCAGATGTTTTCCAGCCTGCTGGAAAGCGGCATCTGTTATTCCTATTTTCAAAAATTCTGGAGAGCGATCTGATTCGTCTAACTACCGTTCCATTAGTCTTCTTTCTATCATAAGCAAGGTTTTTGAATCATTAATTAACAAATACTTAATTTCTCATCTTGAATCTAATAACTTACTTTCTGACCATCAATATGGATTTCGATCTTCTCGTTCTACAGCTGGTTTGCTAACAGTAATAACCGATAGGTTTTATTGTGCATTAGATAAAGGTGGAGAGGTTAAGGCCATCGCTCTTGACATTTCAAAAGCTTTTGATAAAGTTTGGCATGCTGGTCTTCTCCATAAGCTTTCTTCTTATGGTGTATCTGGCAACATCTTTAAGATTATTGAGTCCTTCCTTTCCAATCGTAGTATTAAAGTTGTCCTCAATGGACAGCACTCTTCTTTTTATTCTGTAACTTCAGTGGTTCCTCAAGATTCTATCCTTGGCCCTATACTCTCTTTAATTTACATTAACAATCTTCCAGATATTCTCACACCTAAGGTGGCATTGTTTGCTGATGATAATACCATCTATTCTTGTCGTGATAAGAAACCAACACTCTGTGGTTGCTTGGAGGGGGCATTTGAGCTTGAAAAGGATCTCACTTCTGCTACAGCATGGATCTCACAGTGGCTGGTAAACTTCAATACAGATAAAACTCAATTTTTTTTCAGCCAATCGTTATTGCAATAAGTTAGATCTCTATTTATGAACGGTGATGTACTCGATGAGTCATCTACTCTTCAACTTCTAGGATTAACTCTTACTTCCGATCATATATCAAATCAGTTGCAAAGTTAGCATCTGCTAGAGTTGCATCTCTTTATCAGAGCTCGACACTTTCTTACTCCAGATTCTATTCTCTATCTTTATGAATCTCAAATCCGGCCTTTTATGGAACACTGTTACCATATCTGGGGTGGATCTTCTAATGATGTCCTTTCTTTTTTAGACAAGGTGCAAAAACGCATTGTAAACATAGTTGGACCTGCTCTTGCAGCCAACCTCTAACCATTATCACATTGTCGTAATGTTGCTTCTCTTTCTCTTTTCTACAAATAATATAATGGGTACTACTCTAAAGAGCTAGCGTCTGTTGTGCCATCTACTAAAATTCATTCTCGTGTTACTCGTCATTCATCCAAGTCTCATCTTTTTTCTGTGACTGTTCCTAAGTGCTCCAAAAACTCTTATTCGTCTAGTTTTTTTCCTCGAACATAAGTTCTTTGGAATTCGCTTCCTTCATCTTGCTTTCCTGATTCATTTAATTTGCAATCCTTTAAGTCGACCGTCAATCGTTATCTTCCTCCACAATCTTCATCTTTTGTCTTCCAGTAACTTTCAACTTTAAATAGTGGTTGCTTGCAGCCATGTTGGAAGCGAAGATGTTTAAAAAAAAAATATTAATAATACAATAATTTAAATCATTCAATACCAGTATCCATACATCTTGTATTGCATGATTTTCTGAGGGGGATTTGATAATTCACACAGTATATTTCTAAACCATTTTTACATAATTTTATAACCTATTGATATATACACTGAGGCACATTCGTTTAGACGTATCAATCTTTTTTCTCTTTATCTTAATTTTTTTCTATGTATTGTCAACTGATAAGCATGCAAGTTATTATCAAAATAATTGTTGTGTTGTGGGCTAATAAAAACCACGAAAAAAATTTTTCTATGTGTCTTTATTAACATGAGAGTATGTTTGATATACAAAAGCACATTTTTTAATTGGAATATATCTATAGACGCAATCAGGTTAATAACGGTAATTATTGATTTTTAATCACTTTTACACAAATAAATTGATAAATTTTAGTGTAATTTGATCTTTTGCTCTGCCAGTATCACTTTTATTGCATTTTACAAAATGCCGAAAGGAAAGTATTTGACAGATGCTGAAAAAATACAAATTAATTTATATCGTGGCTCAGAAATCTCACCAGCACTTTCTATACGAGAAATAGCAAGAAAAAATTGGAAGATCTGATCATGTTGTACGAAACTACATTGCAAAAGGTGACAATTACGGTGTAAAAAAAGCAACAAACGGCAACAAAGTATTAACAAATCGGCAAATTAATCGAATTCGCTTCGAAGCAATCAAAAATAAATTGAATGCAACACAAATAAAGGATAAATTATTATTGCCTGTCACCAATAAACATGTTGCACATATTCTACGTACAACACCAAACGTAAAGTGGAAGAAACCACACCAAAAACCAATGTTAAAAAAACACCATAAAATTAATAGATTACAGTTTGCTAAAAACCATATGCATTGGACTCATGAGTGGCAAAATGTAATATTTTCAGATGAAAAAAAGGTCAATTTAGATGGTCCGGACTCTTACAGTTGTTATTGGCATGATCTAAGAGAAATAAATAACCCACAAACAAAACGAAAATATGGAGGAGGAAGTTTAATGGTTTGGGGTGGATTTTCTTATTCAGGAAAATTGACTCTGTGTTGTGGTTTACCTAAAATGAACTCGATAAAGTATACAGAAATGTTGGATGATGTTCTCATAACTTATATGGATGAAAACATGGACAATAATGCCATATTTTAACAAGATAATGCTGCAATTCACATATCTAGGCATCTATGAAATGGTTTAAAGACCACAACATCCTGGTTCTCGAATGGCCAGCTTGTAGCCCGGACTTAAATCCAATCGAGAACGTGTGGGGAATGCTATCAAGAAAAGTTTATGATGCTAAAGCAGCTGGACACCAATTTAAAATTGTTACTGAGTTAAAGTGTAAAATCCTTGAAGCATGGTCCGAGTTGGATCAAACTACACTTCAACGACTAGTGGAGTCAATGAAAGGCAGAATTTTTGAGGTGATTCAGTGTAATGGAGGACATATGCATTACTAATTTCCATCTTTTAATGACAAAAATATGATTGCGTCTATAGATATATTCCAATTAAAAAATGTACTTTTGTATATCAAACTCACTCTCATGTTAATAAAGACACATAGAAAAATTTTTTTTGTGATTTTAATTAGCCCACAACACAACAATTATTTTGATAATAACTTGCATGCATATCAGTTGACAATTCATAGAAAAAAATTAAGACAAAGAGAAAAAAATTGATGCGTCTAAACGAATATGCCTCAGTGTAGCTGCATAATTCCTATTACTATTACTTTATACCATTATCACACTATCTTACATTAACGATTTACTAAGAGGAGGTAATAATTTAGAAAATTAAAAAAAAGTAAAGTATTTTCAATTAAATATATTACTAAAAGTTTATAGTTGTTTACTTTTTATTACATCTCTCTTTACCATTATCACACCATCTTTTATTGAATGATTTACTAGAAGGAAGGAGATAATTCAGACGCAAGTTTAGTAATTTACTTGGGGTAAGGTATAATTCAGACAGATATTTGTAAATCATTGTTACATAACTATGTAACTAATTTAATGAGTTAGTTTAAACAGTAATTATACAACTATCAACTAATTATTAATTATTTTGTAGTTGAAGAATTTCAATTTTTATCCTTTAATGAAAGTCAGACCATCTTACATTGAGCGATTTACAAGGCGGAGGTAATAATTAACACAGGTATAATTTATATCTGTCTGAGTTTTACTTTTAAATATACTGTTATATAATAAAAGCATTTATAAAATATTTCCATGTAAATAAATAACTAATAACTTTTATGTAAACTTTTTTTCTAGAATTTTTGTTCTCTAAACGTTTTTTTCTCCTTGTTTATGTTTACTAAGGCACAATTAAAATGCTTCAGCAATCCAACTGTTGTTTAATAAAATGGATTAAAGACTTACATTCATTCCCTCGTCATTTTAAATCGAAAAGTATGAATCATATGATGAATCAAAATCATAAACCATACTATGATTTCTGAAGAAGTATCAACTACACTAATGGTATGACATATTTTTATTAAGAGTAATTGTTAAATATATTTATACTTGTGACTTATTTTTTTTATTTTTTTATTTTTCTATTAAGTTATTTTAAATATTTGTTACTCAACCTACTGTTGAAATATGGTTTTAATTTAGTAAGTTTTTATGATTAAAAATTTACTACATTAATCATCAGATAACAGTTAGGGAAAAATTTAGTTTATCAGAATTACGGTAGGAATAGCGATGAGTTAATTACTGTATTGGTCGTAACAGTAATAATTGAACCTGTCATTTCGAAAAGGGCACAAGTCCATTTACTAAAACTTTTCAAAATCAACAAAAATATGATTTTTATTAAAATAATGTCTAGGCTGCTAAAGAAATTAAACATAGAAGTAGATAAATAAAGAACGTATATAACTTATGTACTTTTTATTTTTTATAAAAAAAACATAAATCATACAGTTATTTTTAATTTAAACTTATAAACTAACTGCTAAAAGTTTTGAACTTAAGTCCTTTTCGAAATGACAGGTTCAATTGCTGTTATAATTGTAATGCTATTGTAATAATTTGTGTGTGTTTTGGTTGTGTATCATTTACATAAAATCTGTTTGGCTTTTTACTATGTTATCCTCTGTTTCTTGATACCCCAATCAATGATGCCCCATTTTACTTTATTGGATTTTCAAGTATAAATATGATGTTGTAACTAAAAATATATTTATTTATTTAATCTATTTAATTTTAGGGAGCTATGCCTGAGTCTACGAAACAGTTATTTTTACCTATTCACCGTGCGGATGACGTCACAAACTGAGGCGAGTTTTTTTAAACAAAGAAATACTGAAAAAATAAACTGAACCAAACATAAGAATACATTTAAAGGAAGAAATAGAAGTAAACAACAAAATTGTATTAAAAATATATTAAAAAATAGTACTACTTTTTTCTTTTATTCTATTTTAGTTATATACAGTATAATTATTTGAATTTAACAGTTCAATTTAACAAAAAACAGTTGCTATTGACCTTTGTTTTTGTTTTGGTTCTTTTTCAGACCTTGGAAAATATAAATAACAATAGTTCTTAAAGAAAATATTTGAAAGTGTAACACCATGGTTTCTGTTCATATTTGATAGGATTCTGATACAAGCATCATTAAATTGCACAAAGAAGATATGCATGTATTATCAGCTACTTCACAAAACATAATAAAGCAATATATTACCCATTGACATACTAAATCACCAGATATACTTAATTTCCTCAGTAAAATCTCTAAATTTCTCATAATAAAAATATGAATCATCTGAATTTTTGTCATTTCGGCAATATAACCAGGTATGTAAATTAGAATCATTTTGACATCTATAGATAATACATTTTCTAATTCTGGCAAGTTATCAAATATCAAACATTTTTCTTTTAAGTAAAAACCACATCATTCACAAGAATGACCTGATGCAGTAAAATCAAGATCAATCTTTTTTTATTAATTTAAACGCATTAAAAAATATATGCTTTTGTGAGTTGATTTTTTGGCATTTTAGCTTGTAGTTTTTTTCTATGATCTTTTGCAACAAGCATTATATTTTGCCTTTGATCATTATTTGTAGATGCCTTCACAAAGTCTTGTATAAGCTTGATGTTTCTTTCTGCGCAATTGTTAGTAGTAGAGGGATATTTTACAAATAAACAGAACTTACGAAAACTTTCGGTATTATCTCAAGAATTTACTCCACCGTAAACCCATTGTTCAACTTCGCTTTTTTAAATTCAAATAATTTTAAAAAGATACCAAGACTCTGGACCAACCAGAAGAGATAATGCTTTTTGGAATTAAGAACTGGAATAATTTGAGGATACCCAATATGAAATGTAGGCATAGGAAATTTAAGTAAGTTATTAATCATTTTCATTTTTTCATTGTCTTCAACGTCGCGATCTCCAATTGCTACACAACAAGCTGAGGAGTTAAGTACCAAGAGTGTCGTTTTATACTCTTTGTTAAAGACTGTTCTAATTGGTCATCGTATTGCTCTTGTATTTTAAGACTTGCCCTGAAAGCGTTAAGGTCATTCTTAGGTGCTTTTGAAGACTGAGAGCTTCTTAGGAGCTTTTGAAGACTGAGAGTTCACAATGACCTTTTTTTTTCTTCATAAGTTTTTCGTCAAATTCATAATCTGTTGAATAGTCAAATTTGCAGTCGGCTGTTTCAAATCCATCTATATTTTCACTACATATTGCAATACTACTATGCTGGCTTCCTTGAACTTTATGAATCTGTTTTTGTTTTTCTATAGTTAGAAATCTGAGTCTCCTCTTTTCAGTTTTAGCTCTGTAAGCTGTATCATATTTTTTCTCAATGAACATTTTTCTTTCATTCGTTTGGTCTTTAAAGAATTCTAGATCATTTTCAACTACTTCTAGATCATTATTAGCTTCTCTTATTTTCTTCTCAAAATCAATTTTTGAAAAATTAAAAAGATTACTTAACTCGAATTTAAATTTTTCTACTAAAATATTATGTTTTGTTTTATCTTTAAACTCAAGTGATGTCATTTTTAGCATTTTAGTATATTTTTTAATGAACTTGTTTATTTTTTACAAAAGCGAAAGTAACAAAAATACGGAAAAAATTGTTATATTCAAATTTTCAAAATATACATCTTGCAATTGTCGACTAAATAATAATAACCATAACATATGGGTTTTTTATTTTTCTACAATTTTTCTACCAAAATATTTTTCTACCAAATCCCAAGCATTTGAGGGGATAGTCTTTTTTTTTTTTTTTGGGACACCCTATTGAACAGTAATAAAGTATGTACCTCTGATCCCTGTCTCTGTTTTTCAAACCGCTTTTCTAAAGGATCAGTTGTAAATGTTCCAAGCAAAACATACTTATAACTTTTATATAAAAGGAACTTTGATAACTTTAATTCAGATAAAACTAAATGTTTTTCAGCCAATCGTTATCGCAATAATTTAGATCTTCCTATATTTATAAACAGTAATGTAATCGATAAGTCATCTACCCTTCATCTTCTAAGATTAACTCTTACACCCGATCTTTCTTGGAAACCATATATCAAATCCGTTGCAAAATTAGCATTTGCTAAAGTTGCATCTCTTTATCGAGCTTGAAACTTTCTTACTCCGGATTCTATTCTCCACCTCTATAAATCTCAAATCCGGCCTTATATGGAATACTGTTGCCATATCTGGGACGGATCTTCCAATAATGCCCTTTTTCACAAAGTGCAAAAACGCATTGCAAACATAGTTGGACCTGCTCTAACAGTCAACCTCCAACCATTATCTTATCGTATTAATGCTGCTTCTCTTTCCCTTTTCTAAAGATACTTTATTAGGCACTGCTCTAAAGAGCTAGAGTCTCTTGCGCCATCTACTAAAATTCATTCTCGTGTTACTCGTCATTCAATTAAGGCTCATCTTTTCTCTGTAACTGTTCCTAAGTGCTCCAAAAACTCTTATTCGTCTAGTTTTTTTCCCTCGAACATCAGTTCTTTGGAATTGACTTCTTTCATCTTGCTTTCTTGATTCATATAATTTGCAATCTTTTAAGTCGTCTGTCAGTTGTTATCTTGCTCTACAATCTTCATCTTTTCTCTTCCAATAACTTCCAACTCTAATTAATGGTTGCTTGCAGCCTTGTTGGAAGCAAAGATGTTAAAAAAAAAAAAACTCCACAAGATCATTACAAGTATGATATATACTTTTAGCAGTATCTTTAAAGAAGCTTTTAAAACGAATTATTTGAGAAAAGCACATTTGCTTAGCCATGTTTCCAAATTCTAACACCTTTGGAAGATTAAAATTATCAGAAGAGAAAATAGCAGTCCAATTTGGAGCACGCATCTGTACATTTGCATAAGGGCTATGAACATTAAAAATTCTCCAAAATTCAGTTATTATTGAAAGAAAAGAAGTAGTATCATCAACATCTTTTAAATCTGGGTGACATTTTAAAGCACAAACTGTTTCTTGCCAAATTACTTTCAGACAAGTTGAAACTTTTTGCCTTTCAATTGGTTTTGGGAACACAGCAACATCTGTAAGTTTAGACATTTTAATCATTTGATTTGATTCTAATTTATGCAATCCTACAATATGAGACCATTTGGCAACTTTTTTCTTTATTAACAAAAAATTAAAGTTCCTATGACTTTTTGGTGATTCAATTATTGCGAATATTTTTTAAAAGGCACACTAAATCATACAGAAGATATATATTATCTTTTGTTTGCCAAGATACCCTATCTGTCTCAAATTTCTTGTAAAAGGCTTGGTTTACCCTGTTACCATCACAAACTATAGAAATAACATGCAGCAGGTGCTGCTTTTATGGCAGATAAAAGAAAAGTAGTTTGTTCAAAAAGAAAATTTGAATCGATGCCACGCACAAGAAACATTTTACATAAAAATTTGGGTCCACCAAACAAAGTAATAGCCATAAAACTTAAAACTGTATTTGCAAGAACATTTGGATTATTAACTGCTTTTTCAAAAACTGTTCCCCCATGGTACTGCAACATAGTCTTTACATAAACTTTACCTAATAGAAGAATGCAGTTTTTATGTCTCATATCTGTTAAGTTTGAAAAAATCTATTGTAGATAAATATCCTCATGAATAGATTTTACTTTTGATGTTAGTCTTGTTAATGTTGTAATACTAGGAAGTTCAAAGTCTTCTTATAGACGATTATATCTAGCGCGTGACATTGAAAATCGCGTGACATTGAAAATCAAAAGCTCTAATCATTGTTTCGACAGAGTACTTTTTATCTGTTGCTGTTGAATAATTTTGTTTTTACTGCTTATTTCATATGAGTTTAAATATCGAACTGCTTCTTCAATATGTGACCATCTATTCAATATAGTAATTCTGTTTTGTGAGTGTTTTTATTAAACATTTGACTCCAAAGTGAAAAGTTTCATACTGAAAATTATTTATTTTTATAGCAAACAACGGAACACCTGTGTTATGAGCGAACTCTAACGATTGAATCAAAACTTAATTTTCTGTTTTAGTATTAAATACATGAATTCAATTAAAGTTATAGTTTTCTATGTTTGTTTTCAGATCATTAAAAGATTTTATAACAACTTTTAAATTAAAAGCAGACAAAGCTAGTAAAGCTGCTATTGTTTGACTTTCTATAACTTATTTGTGAAATAGTTGATTTCTACTATTTAAAAAGGCTGGAATATTAGGAGTTATAACAAAAGACTTAAGCAAATCAGATATCAAAAAATCTCTATCAGCTATTAAAAAATCTCCAATCTTCAATAGCTCTCTTTTCAAAAGTCCTGATTTCTTAACTATTTCAATATCAGAAATATAACTAACAAGTAGTTCACTAACAAAATATTATTGCACCAAAAAAAGCAAATTCAACTAATCTTTTAAAGATAAAATGGTGCTTATAGTGGGAAAACAAACTATTTTGAATTGTAAGGCTTGAATTTCTTTGAAAAATCAATTCAAAACAGTCAATAATAACTTTGTTTTAGGATAAATCTATTTGAAACATTACAAGATGTTAAGTTTTAGGTGATTTAAATTATACCAAAATAGTATTGCACCGAATTTAAGGTATATCAAGTTTAACCATATAATAATATCATGACACAAACTATTTTGGTGTCTTAAATAACCAGGAAGTAAAGTTTAAATAAAAAATTGTCTAAGCCATGTTAATAACATGATTAGTAGGTCAATCGATTTTATGTTTCATTTATGACCAGATATGTAAAATATGAAGGATATGTAAACAAGTTTTTGGGACAAGTCACGTCATTTCCTCAGAATGATGTTTAGTAAAATAATACTTCATACTTTCACACTCATTTCTAGGATTTAAATATTCAAATAAAAATTTCTTTTTTCATGCCAGTGACACGAGTTATAACCTTTATCATCTTTTTTGTAGCTAAAAATATTATTTTTTAAGTGGTCGTTGATGATTTATAAAATTTCATATTCTTCAAGCAAGCTACATTAGTTTTCATTTACTACTACTAAGTTTTTTAAATTATTGTTTTTTTTGGATGAAAACAGGTTACAGTTTTCATCCGAAAAAACTTTTTTATCTCTAAACTTAGACGTGAACTCAGGATATATTGGCCTTTTACATGGAGATTTTCAAGGTAATTTTTCTTGAGTTGTCTTTAATGAATACAAGCTTTGAACTTCATTTCTTTTTTTTTAAGATTTTTTACTGCAACCTGAACTAAGATTTATCTCCTAAGGCCTAAAGTGAAACTCACACACTTTATTGTGTTTCATTATTTCAAAATTATCAGCACCTTTACGTCTATATTAAAATATTATGTTACACCAGGCTTTGAGAACGTCGTGCTTTTTTTCTTGGTTTGGGAAAGAAAATATACCAATATTAGTCTTTTCCATATTGTTATTATAAAACGGATTTCCACACAATTATATATAGTAAAACTTCCCTCTTCCACCCTTTTTCAATAATAGCCTGATAATGCCATAGTTAAAAGAAGACATTTTTAATTAGTACGAATTTAGTTTGTTTGTCCTTATTGACCTCTTTTTGAAGCTGAGAAATCAGTTGCGCAATCGAATTAAGAAATGTCTATTAGGTGATTGCATCAACTATAACCTAGTTTTACTTAACGGCATCGACTAAAACCACCTCTGAAATATAACTTATAATAGACAACATGTATATATATGTAATAATATTTTTTGTTTATTTTAAATTTTTTAGTACAAAAAATTATTGTAATGTACAAATAGCATATACATATGAAAAGGGAAAGGCTTTCTAAGCTTTAGTGCTTTCTTTGCCAGCTCCTAAACAGTATCATTATCAAGTAAAGTCTTAAGTATTACTTAGGAAATAAAACAAGTTACAAATATAAAGATAAGTCACTTACTTATCTTTATATTTACTAAAAGTAAGATAAGTTACTTAAATTACTAAGTAAGTAACTTATTTACTTAAAGTAAGTAACTTTTTATTACTTAAAGAAAAGAGCTTATCTTAATATTTTAATTTATCAATAATTTTAATTTAACAATATTATTCATTAATAATTTTTTTAAGGGTTCAAAAGGCTTTATTAATTAGAATGGTATAATAAGGTGTATAAAGGCTCATTCTTATTAGGCTAACTAAAATTTATAGAATGCAAATAAAATCTATACTGTCAATGACCTTTCCCATTGTTCACTTGAACGACATTTCTCCTACTTTTGTATTGTTGACCACAATTGGTCTGGTAGTAATATCACTTTTAGTGCTAAGTTCAGCAACAGCTTCTATCTTTATTTTTCCGTTTTTTAAATGATTGAAAGGATTTATAAGTACTGATACTGCCATTATTAAATATTATGTTGACATATTGCATGGTCTATGCTATCAATAATGTCAATACTGCCATTATTTAATACGATGTTTATACAAATAAATAAAAATATACTATTAGTTGCCGTAAATGATCTGCTCCACTAATCTGCACTGCCATGCCGATTGTGCCTAACCGATTATTCCCACCGCCTGAATTATTCCATTCCCCTGTGAAAAACTTAAAACGAAATTGCGCTTTTGGGTTATAACTGTGAGAAGTGTACCTAAAACGACCGCACCAAAAAAACATAAACGAGGAGAAAAAAACGTTTAGGGGACAAGAATTCTAGAAATAAAGTTTACATAAATGTAAAATAAGAAAGACGATATAAAAAAGATTGGTAATGATAGAAAGTAATTAACTATAAATTAATTAGTTATTTATTTACATAAAGGTATTTTACAAATTCTTTTATTATTTAAAAGTATATGTAAAAGTAAAATTCAGACAGATAAAAATTATATCTGTCTGAATTATTACTTTCCCTTGTATATCGCTCAATGTAAGATTGTCTGATCTGTATTAAATGATAATGATTGAAATTCTACTACTATAAAATATTTAATAATTAGTTGATAGTTATATAACTTCTATTTGAACTAACTGATTAAATTAGCTTTAATTTAAAATTTTAGTATAATTCGGCCGGAAGAATAAAAATGAGCATTTGCTTTTGCTCAGTAATTGGTCAGCTTTACGTGAATAAAAACTCAACCAGTTTTGCTCAAATTTTAATTCACGTAAAGTAAAGCAATTTAATCAGTAATTGCTCAGCTTTACCTGAATAAAAACTTAAGGAAAATTGCTCAAATTTTTATTCATGTAAAGTTGACCAATTACTGAGTAGAAGCAATTACCCATTTTATTCACCCGGCCTATTATGCAAAATAATGTACAAATATAAGAGTGAATTATAACCTCTCCCCGAGTAAATCACTATACTTGCGTCTGAATTACCTTCTTCCTCCTAGTAAATCATTCAATAAAAAATGGTATCATAATGGTATTGAGTGATGTGATAAATAGTAAACAACTATAAACTTTTAGTTATATATATTTAATTTACAATACTTTACAAATACTTTTATAAGTTTCTAAATTATTATCTCCCCCTAGCAAATTGTTTAATGGAAGATGGCCTGATAAGAATATAAAGTGATAGTTATAGAAATTGTGCTACTATATATCAATAAGTTATAAAATTATGTTAACATGGTTTACAAATATACTTATAATATAAGTATAAATCAGATAAATATAAGTTATATCTGTCTGAACTACCACATCCCTCTCAGTAAATAATGCAATATGAGATATATGATATTTTATTGTAATTAGGAATTTCTAGAGCTTTTGATTTTTAAGTTGTAGGACTTTTTCTTTACTTGAGGAACATAAAATAAAAGCGTAAATCTTACTTTAATTAGTATTTTTATTAGTCGACTATTGGCTATTGTTATAATATAGTTCCTATTTAGCAAATTTTCATGAATAGAAACTTACTTTGTTAATCATTAGCCAACAGTTTAAGTAATAAAATCGAGTTCATCACCATCAAGGTAAGAATATCTTTGTTCCCAGGTAATACCATTAAACAATTTATTGTGATTATTATCATGACATTTTATGTAAATATATTATTTTTTTCATGGCAACAATAGTTTGTGTTAAACTTAAAGTAAAATTAATGTTATAATAAATTTTTGTTTGCTTTTAGATAACACCTCTTGTTAACACTGCTCTCAGAAAAAATGAAATATTTTTCTTTTAGAGGGTTATGGCATTAATATCAAAATACTTCATAAAAAAACCTATTTAATGCCTACTAACAGGTTATTAAATTACGGCAGTGATGTAGTTGTAGAGTGCTCGCCTCATAAGCATAAGAAGTTCTGAGTTCAATCCTGCCATATCCCTGATAGTATTGCGCTTAACTTGTTTCTCTGCACAGCAACGATGTGTTTTGGAGCTATAGAGTTGAGAGAGAGTTATAACCACAATTAAAAGTATCCTCCTCAACTGTATTGTCTTTTATTTTCTTTAGCTAACATTTAATTTTTTTTTTACACTGATTTTCAACGCGAACGGACGTGTTTTTATTTACAAAACAAAAATAGTGACAAATGTAACAACTGCACAATTAAAAGAAATATTAGACATTCACGAGAACACAATTATTAAATTATTTAATGAAAGAATTGAAAAATTGGAAAGACATATTGACAAGTTAAATGATGATAATAAAACTCTCAAAACTGAAGTAAATGATCTAAAAAAAGCTGTCGAATTTATAAGCAAAACATACGATAAAGTAATAGTTGAACAAGAGGGATCAAAGGCTGATCGCAATAAACCTGAGAGAAAATTAGAAAGTAATCTAACGAATAACACGAGAGTCAAACTGGATGAGATCAAAGACCGAAGTAGAAGAAATAATTTAAGGATAACCGGTATAGAAGAATCAGATGATGAAAGTTGGGACGATTGTAAAGAAAAAGTCCGTGACGTGATAAAGACAAAACTTGATCTTCAAGGTGAATTCATTATTGAATAATAATAATAGGGCTCATAGAGTTGGAAGAATTGATAAAGGTGATACTATTAAAAAAAACAGAACTATTGTTCTGGACAAATCAACAGTACTAAGTAAATATATAAAGACGAAACTCTGGGAACAAAGAATATATGTGAATGAGGACTTCAGCGAAAAGACAACCGAATTGCGGAAAAAATTGTTTACGACTGCAAAGGATTTACGATTAAAAGGTAAATATGCAAAGGTTGTGTATAACAAGTTAATAACGCGCGATTTTTAGAGGAAATTCTTTTATTTTAAGATTAAACAAAACGTTAAAATGGATTCCATAAATTCTAACGAAATTAAATTTAGTTATAAAATTTTCCAAACTGATGAGTTTTTATTTAATTACCAATCAGATCCAGACTTAAATTATTATAGTGAAGCACATGCTATACAAAGCAAATGCTCCTATTACTATGCCAACGAAATAAAAGAATTTCTTAATTGCAAATACTTTAACACTTTACAAATTAATATAAGAAGCATACTAAAAATTTTTGAAAATTTCTATTTAAACATGAAAGAATCTCTCAATATTTTTAGTCTAATTTGTATGTCTGAAACCTGGTGTAATTCTGATAACACAAATTTGAAATCTGATATTTTTTTACCAGATTTCAATATAATTTCTTTATATTGAAAAAAAGGAAAGCGAGGGGGCGGTTTAATAATTTATATTAGAGAATGTTTACAGTATATTAACAGGACTGACATGAGCTATTCTGATAACAATAATGAGGTCTTAACAGTTGAAAACATAACAAACAAACAAAAAATTTAATTATAAGTTGTTATTATCGCCCACCTTCTGGCACAATAGAAAATTTTAACATTTATATAAATGACATTATAAAAAAAGCATTAATGAAAATAAATTATATTATTTAATAGGTGACTTAAAATTGGATTGTTTCCGATACCACACTAATTATGGCAATAAAAATTTTTACAATGATTTATTTTAACATTGGTGCTTTTTCCATAATTAACAAACCAACAAGAATAACCCTACGTCAACAACTCTAATTGACAATATTATAACAACTGATGTTTTCAACAAATCACTTAAACAAGGTATTATTAAAAGTGACATCTCGGGCCACTTGCCTATTTTATTCTCTATTAATATCAACACAGTTAAAGTGTTGCAACAAAAAAACACGTTTAAAAAACGATCCTTTTCTGCTGCTAATTTAAAAACATTTAAAGTACAATTTTTTTTTCTTCATTGGAAACAAACAAGTACCTGTGCTGACGCTAATGTAGTTTATAGTGCATTTTTCAAAACGTTTTTATGAAATAAATGATACTGATTTTCAGAAACATACAGTAAATAGAAAAACTAAAAGTATAATGTCACCATGGACCACAAAAGAATTAATAAAATGCTTTAAAATTAAACAAAAAATTGTACATAAAATATTTAAAGACAAAAATTGAACTAAGTAAAGTTCTCTATAAAACTCGCGCCAAAGAGTTTGAAAGACAAAAAAAAAATACAAAACGAAGATATTATTTCAATTTGCTTGATAAAAACAATCTTTATTCAAGATGTACATGTTTTACATTGTTCAATAAAACAGGGTATTTTTCCCGACAACCTGAAAATAGCCAGAGTTTTACCAATATTTAAAGATGGAGATGAAACCAGTGTCTCAAATTATCGCCCAATTTTAATTTTGCCTGTTTTTTCTAAAATTTTAGAAAGAATATTATATAATGTATTTTTCAACCATTTATCTTTAAATAATATACTGTATCAAAATCAATACGGATTTAAAAAAAAATAATTCAACCGAACACGCTATACTACAAATATTTCTATATCTATATATACCCACAATATTTCTGAATCTTTTGAAAAATCGCAATATACATTAGGCGTTTTCATTGATCTATCAGGAGCATTAGATACGATTGACCAAATAAATCTATTTAAAAAAATTGATTTTTATGGTATTAAAGGAAATATTTTAATCATACTTAAAAGTTATTTAAGCAACCTTAAACAGTTTGTTTATAGTAATATAAATGTTCGTTCCAATTTACTAGATATAACATTTGGAGTTCCTCAGGGTTCTATACTAAGACCCCTCTTTTTAATTTACATTAATGATCTCCTTGAAGCCTCTAATTTAATGACGGTTATGTTTGCTGATTATACCAATCTTTTTTTATATCATAATAACATAACGACATTATTCCAAAATATGAACCTTGAATTAACAAAAAATATTTAACTGGTTTAAAAAAAATAAGTTGTCACTCAATGTTGAGAAAACAAATAGGACACTTTTTCATCAAACTTCAAAAAAAAGTTATTGTCTCCTGTCATGACTATACCTTTTATTAACTAAGTTCTAATTAAAAGAGAAATAACTGCTAACTTTTAAAGTATCTATATTGATGAAAACCTCAGTTGGAAATATCACATTGATTTTGTCCAAAAAAATTGCTCAGAATATAGGAGTTATGTATAAAGCTAAAAATTTTTTAAATAAGCACAGTTTAACACAATTAAATTACTCTTTAATCGACTGCCAAATAAATTATGCAAACATTGCCTGGGGTAATACCAACAAATCTAAATTACAACCTCTTAATTGTCAGCAGAAGCATATTGCTCGTCTGATCAATTATAAAGATCAACTTGCTCATGCCAAACTACTTTTATATCAAATGAAAATTCTTAATATTTATCAACTGAATATTTTTAATATACTTTGTTTTATGTATAAATGTAAAACTAACGCATCTCCTGTTTCCTTTCATAACTTATATACCTTGAAAGAAACAAATAAATATAACTTAAGAAATAATAATTCAGTTCGGCAACCTTTTTCTCTAACTAATTTTGGAAAGTCGTGTATCGCATTTTGAGGAGCTTTTCTTTGGAACAAAATAGTTTTGAAAAATTTTAATTTTTCCCATGAATGGAATTACATTTTATTCACAAAAAAACTGAAAGAAATAATTTTATCTTTTGAAGACTTTATATTTTTAACATTTTATAAAAATATTAAACTTATTATATAATGTAATATACAATAACTTCGGATTCACTATTAAGGTGTTTATGAAATGAGTAGTATTTTATACAAACTTTGTATTTATATATGAGAATCAATTACAATTTTTTTACAAATTTATTTATATATTCTTACGAAATTTATGTTCTTCGCAAATTATTTCTTTGAGGTTTTTGTTTTATTCTTTATTTAATGTTATTTTAATGCAATTAATATTTACGAGCGGTTCTCGATGATAACACCTAAAGGTCTTCTGCGAGTCTCTGCGTTCTATTTATTATGTGTTTTTATTTTTATACTTATATATTTTATTATACTTGTTATTGTATAACGATTTTTTAATTGTTACTGTATAACGATTTTTTTAATCTTAACTATCTTATTGCATTTTTGTACGCTTTTGTAAAAAATTCTAATTTGCTTCAAACTCAATTGTAAAAACTGTTTAATGTTCAAAATGGACTATGGTCAGAAGTATTCAACACATAATACATTAAAGCGGCAACGGTTTAAGAATCAATAAAAGAAAGATGATAATATTTTTGATAAAAATTGCGTCAAACCCTCATATTGCTGAGCCGTTTTTGGTCTAAGATTGGATAAAAGAAAAACCATTAAGTCAAGTCTTTTAAGAAATATAAAGCTCCAGCTTGCAATGCTAAAAAACTTTATTAGCGGGAAGTTTATACAAATAATCGTGTAAAAAGAAACCATTCTTAATTATGGCTGATGAAACTAAATTGAGATTAAATTTCAAAATAATACCAGAACATGTATATAAGGCAATCTGCAGGAAAATGGTTAAGACTAATTTTAAAACAATAAAACTGACAAAATTCCTCAAAAATATTATGGTTTGGCAAGTCAAATGTTAATGTGGATCAAAATCACAAAGTTTTGTTATTAAATAGTAAAATTTATCTAAAGGAGTTCCTAGAAAGGCTTATTGCAATTATGGAACTCCTACAGTGGTAATACAATACTTTGGCCTGAGACTCTTACCATTGCTTCAAAACCATGGTAAACTTTGTCACTTAGGGAGATAATAACTAATTATTAAATCTAAATTATGCAACAAGTTAAAGTAAAATCAATCAAGCACAAACTTTAGAAAAAAAATATAAACCTATAGTAGAGTATGGTGCTTTCCTTATGAAAAATTTCATGACTCCAAAATTTTATCATACCAATAAAAAAAAGTTTTTTTTTAACCGCTTTTTGCAGTAGACGTCACCAGCTTTCAATTTAAAAAAATCTTTTTTTTTTAGCTCAAACTTAATTTTTTCAATTCAAGAAAAAGTGTCAAATTTATTTAATTTAATTCAGAATTTTTTAAAATAATTTTAGACTTGTTTGAAAAGTCCCTGTTTTACAAGTACGAATTTTAAAAAGGTTGCTACAACCCTCAGTAATAATCTTAATTTCATCTTTTTATATCATAAGTATAAAATCTGTGTTAGAATAATTTCTACCAATCATTATTACTTGTTCAAGCTTAAAATTTTTGACAAAGTTAGCTGGAACAAAATGTAATGAAAACTAGTAAATCAAAAAAAAATTCTTTTTTCAAATCCATGCTTTATGTAAGCAGAATTCTATTGGGCCTAGAAATTCTTTTTTTGTTATCTTTTGTAGAAGGAAAAATTACTGTTACGTTTTTAAATTTTTTTTTAATAATTCAGTGTTCTTATGGGGAAATACAAATTAAATTTTTGTTAACTTAATTAACTTTTTTTGGTCAAATTTTTCCATTTCCTTGTATTGTCATCGAAAATGATTAAGTGTGCAAAATTTGAGCAAAATTGGTTGAGAAAAAAGCTTTCAAAAATGGATTTCAAATTTTGTGGCACACAAACATATATATATAGAAAGTAACCTTATATAAAGCATGGAAAAAAAACTATTATATTTTGTGAATCATGTCAGTTGATAAACCTCGATAGGTATAGTTTCAAAAAATGGTATGATAATAATCATATAAAACAGTTTTGGTGAAAAAATACCAAGAAAAAAATAAAATATAAAAAACTAATGGTGTTACCAGAGAACAAAGATATTCTTACCTTAATGGTGATGAATTTAATTTTTTTACCTAAACTGTTGACCAATGATTAATAAAGCAAATTTCAATTCATGAAATATTACTAAATTGGAACCATATTTCAACAGTAGTCAAATTAAACATAAATTATGAAGTAGAGCAGAACCTTATAATCGAACTAAAAAAATGAAAAAAAAAATTCATTCATTAAAAAAACATTTTTAAACTTGCATAAAATAAATAATCCTTTAAAAAAAAATATAAAGGAACCAATACTAGTTTTTGTAGATCATAAAAAATAATAAATATAGAACTTAAAACATATTTACATAATAAAAAAGTAATATGCGTAAATTAGGGAGAAAAAAAATAATATAACATTACAATATCTTTAAATCAGGCAAAAATAATAATGATATGTTGGACTAATAACAATACTAATTAAAGTGAGATTAACACTTTTATTTTAAGTTCCTCAAGTAAAGAAAAAGTCCTTCAACTTAAAAATCGAAAGCTCTAGTAATTCCCAATTACAATAAAATATAATAACAATTTATATCATTCAATACCAGTATCATACTTCTTTATTTACTAAGAGGGATGTGGTAATTCAGACAGATATAACTTATATCTGTTTGATTTATACCTATATTATAAGTATATTTGTAAATCATATTTACATAATTTTATAACTTATTGATATATAGTTGCACAATCACTTTATATTCTTATCAGGCCATCTTACATTAAACAATTTACCAGGGGGAGGTAATATTTTAGAAACTTATAAAAGTATTTTTCAAGTAAATATATAACTAAAAGTTTGTAGTTGTTTACTATTTATCACATCACTCAATTGAATAAGTCCCTCTGACGTCAAACGAAAACAATCGCAGATAAGTGATAACATTGCAAAGAATAAGAGGAAATCCTTAAAGAATTTTTGATAATTAAGAATTTTATAAGAAAATCATAATGAAGGCGTGCCAAAAAAAAAATTATGTAATTTTCATATCAGTGAAGAAATATGCAGTATTATTTGTAGTAACGCATTGTTTAATTTTTTTTGGTTGATTAGACTTTTTTTTTCTTTTTTTTTCATTTTTTTTTGTTCTTTAATCATTACAAATTCGAAATATATAATAGAATCTTTACAGAGTAAGTAAAAAGAAAAAAGAAAATCACCAAACTAGGTTATGCAAAAAAATATATAAAATAAAACTGTTAAGTATTAGAAATTACTTCAAAGAACGCGGAAAACTTCCAGAAGACCGACGGTCTCGTCATCAAGAAACCGCTTTGCGTTACTAATATTTTTGGATACTTCAATTTAAAATAAGTTTATATTAAAAAAAAAAATGTTAACAGTTTTCGGCAGAATGAAAATAAATATCCAAAATGCAAAAAACAAAGAATGCAGACAAAAAGAAGTTTTTCGTTTTTTTAATTTTATTTCAATACACATAAATATAAGTAAGTACACGATTTGCTAAATAGGTAATATATAGTCGTTCAAGTGTTGATAAATAAGCCTATTATTTGTTGCTGTTGTTGTTGTTGTTTCTGAGTTATTTAGAGTTGTTAGAGTTTACATTGGTTTCGGAACAAAGTTAGTTTTATACATAGTTTTAAATGCTTTAGTGTTAATAAAAATTTATAAAGTTGTTAGTGTTTAAAATAAGATCTTTTAACAACGTTTTTAGAGTATTTAAGTTATTCGATTTTTTCAGTTGAGTATTTTTGGATAATAATTTGTTATATAGAAAAGGACCACGGTACGAAATGGAAAAGCGCGAGAGATTAGTTTCTATAAGGCTCAAATTGATTTGCAATAGGCTGTTGTTACAGGGTTATTCATTTTTATATGCGCGTCCAGCTGTTTTTCTCTAAAAAAAAAGGTGCCGGAACTCACCTGTATTTTTTGGGTAGTTTGTGAGTGGGGTGAGGGGTCACGTCACTGTATATAAAATACAAACTTTACAAAACTATAAACTTCTATAGCAAATCCTATAGTTTTTTCAAATTTTTCTTGGACATATCCTCTTGTTTCCTTTCCTTGCTTTTAGTGTCTACTGCTGAATGCCTTCCGCTAAGTAACCACGAATCAATGTACTTTTCGATGTACGTTGAATCGAAGCTTGTTAGCGGTGGTCCCACTAATTTAATGAATAACAACGTTGAAACTATTTTTGCCATTAATGAAGCCCTTGTTGGTATGATCAGATTCATCTGTGAAAAACCTCGTTCGCATTCACTTGAGGAAATGGGGATAGTATGTAGAGCGTGTACCAAATGAACTAAATTTTCAGGATATGTTTTTTCTGCCAGGTATTCACAGAATACACGAATCATTTCTCTTTCATTTAACTGTAGTCTTGATGACAGATTTTTGATTTCAGTTTCTCCAAATATTACCTGAGTGTTAATGTTTTCAGGCCAATAATTTTGGTCTAAGATGCGAGTCCATTGAGCTAATTCAACATCTTTGTCAGCAAGCAACCTTTTCACAATTGACTCTTTTAGATTCATGTAAAAGGCGTTTGGATCAATAGCTGAATCATTTTTGGAATTTTTATTGTGAAGTGAAACTCCATAAAAACGGAAGTTCTGTGCTTAAACTAAAGCAATTTTGTAATAGGGGCCACCATTACTTCTTCTTTCTTCGAATACTTGAACAAGAGCTTTAATTTTTTGATTTGCTTTGTATAGTTCAATATTGCGCTCTTATAGGTCCAAACTTAATTCCGATAATTTTTGGAGAGCATTACACATTAATCTTAGATCCATTAAAAATTCTGTAGATGTAATTTTTTTTTAAACCTGCATAAGTGGATTTTTCTTTTTTGTCCCTTGTAGGATCAACCATCGCTTCCTCAAAATGTTTCACCAGCGCTTCATAATTTCTCCATACTGCAAAAACTGAACGGAAACTAGATGACACCCAACGTGTATTTAAAATACGACCAAATTTCAGCAGCTGAATATTAAGTAATTCTGTGCAAAAACGTAACACTCTGCTATTTTTTGGGGAAGCATGATACACGACGTAAAGCTTATCAAGAAATGATTTGAATCTGTTAATACTTGAGATCTCCCTAATAGTATCGCCTATTGATAACAGTCTATGATTAGTACAATGCCAAACTATAACAGAAGGAAACTTTTCAGTGATTAATTTGAAAACGTCACTTTTGCATCCTAACATCACTGCTGCACCATCACATGCTACAGAAACTAAATAATTTTTCAAATATTTATCTTTCATCCAATAAGAATAAAGACATTCACGTAAAGCATCAAATAGCCCTTTAGCCGTGACACTTTCAAGCTCCACTAAATCCAAAAATAAATTGATTGGTGAATTCATTTCACTGCCTTTTACACAGCACCAAATGTACACTACCAGTGTCGATTTTTGGCTTATAGTGGTTGATTTATCAATTATTATTGAAATCTTACTTTTTGACTCTATGACTTCTGCAATAATTTTTTCCTCATTTCGTTACCTATATGATTGACAATATTAATGCATGCGTTTGTAGAACGAAGAATACAACCCATTTCAACTCCATTAATTTCTTGAAGATCAATTTCCATTTCAAAGTTGTTAAAAGACTGGTTTCCTTTTGCAACTTTATATGCAGATCAAAAAATGTTTGCTGTTACAATTTTCTCACGCGTTAAAGATTTTAAAATATTGCTTGACAGAGTCCTTTTTTGAGTTTCTTCTACCATTTTTAATGCAGCTTGGTGTCCAGCAGATTCTTTGTGATCAAATATTTTCTTACCTAACAAACTTATCTGTTGCTTTCTATCTTCATCATAATAAGAAACTTCATAATTGAACCAATCTTTAGATATTTTCATTCCCATCTTAGCTTCTACGCAAAGTGTTATCACTTTTTGGCAGGTACTGTACCCGAGCTTTTTTTGTCGAAAACAAAGCCTTTCGACAAAAAAATTTTTTTGCTCTAAAGTCCAGCAACTTGACCAGCTATAACTGATTGTCTGCAGAAGGTAAATTTGTCGTTGTAATTTTGATTTCTTCTGTTTCTTTTGCATTTAATTTGGTTTTTTTCTGAACAGGGAAGTCCACCGAGAAGAAACTGGTAATTTTTTTCATAATTAGTTCGGCGTTATTTTGTTTAAATGATATTTTTATATCACTATTTAAATATATAAATTAAGTTATAACTTTGAATTTAAAACGCTAATAACAGGAAATTCATTAACGATTTAATAAAAATTACTGTTGCAAATAACGTAAAGTTTGTGTCTTAAAAATAGATCTTTTTTAAGTAGCGTAAGGCTTTGGGAGATTGATATTCGGACAAACATTGCATGGTTGTGAGATTAATAATCGAAAAAAACAAAAAATTAGGCGTCGTAAAAACGAACGCTATTAAAAAAGAAAATAAATTAAATTCTTCTCCAGCAAATTTTAAAACGCAGCGCTGTAATGTTTTCAAATCTGCAAAAAATGTTTAATATTTAAAAATGAACTAATTTCATTATATAATAATAGGAGGAAAAAAAGGTTTATGTAAAGCAAAATATTATATATATAAAAAAAAAAAGGTGCCGGAACGCCGTTCCGGTGAAAAAAAGCATTGCGCGCGTCTATTCATTTTTATAGGCGTATTTGTTCATTCTTATATGCGCATTTATTCATACTTATATGCGTGTTTATTCATTCTTATATGCGTGTTTATTCATTCTTACATGCGCGTTTATAGGCAAGTTAACCACCCATAAAATCTCTAATATAATTTTATATAGACAATAAATAGGCTTTTATGTGTTTATATAGATTTATTCAAAACATAAATTAGGTTGTTGCCACTGCTATTTATTTAAAATATGGTTGCCGAGCCAGCGTAGTATCCATAATCCTTTTAAGTTTCCTGATTACCCCAAACGTATATGGAGGCCTTTCTCCCTGTTTGTAAGTATGCGTTAAAGAAGAAAAAAAATTCTTCTATTGGATTACTGTGGCGTGTATGCTGGCATATACTTAATAGCTATACTATGAGAGGCTATTATTTGCCTAAGCAAACACCTCTTTCATTGCTACATTGAAAGTACAAAATGAATGCAGATTCATTTTGTACTTTCTTTGCAGTAATGAAAGTACAAAATGAATCTGCATTCCAGCCTCCAGTTTTTATTTCATAAGGCAGCACTCCCATTGTTGAAACAGCACAAATCAAACTAACACTCGTGTCACAATTTGCAGACGACTGGAAAATTGCTAGCGCACCTCTCAGCGAATAACCATATGTGCTGTTAGTGTGCAAATTAAATCCAGTTTTATCCAAACAAATGTTTTTCATTTGAAATTCCATAAACTTTGCTTAAAAATGCGTAGCGTGCATCAATAACTCGTGTTGAGTTTTGTTCTTCTGGCACATGCACAACACACTTTCTTGATAAATCTAAGAGTTTGAGTTTTCTTGTAACAGTAAGCTGAGACATGTTGAAGCCTGCTGCATAAAGATTTTCTCTAATTGCTTCTTGCGAGCAAAGATTATTTTCTTGTACGCATAATTCAATATTATTTTTTATTTGAACGTTTTTAGGTCTTTTAACTTGTTTTTTATCAGAAAACGACTTGAATGCAGTCATGTCGTTGAATTCTCCTCTGTTAAACTTAACAACAAAATTTTGAACTGTGAGCATAGATAAATTAAGGGAAGTGGAAATGCTTGTTGTAGATTCATTTCTTTCATCTAAATGCTTAAGTATTTTAATGTGCTATTTTTTAACATCTTTCCTTGTTTTATGATTTGCACAGCTATTTTCTCTTCTACCCATAGGGTAAATATTTGAGTATTAATGATAATTCTAAATAATTAAACTTAAATCTAGATAAATGAACATTTAGACAAATAATAATTTAATCAATCAAAAAATATAATAATAAAATTAAACAAAGGTCTGAATTAACCATCATTAAATGTAAAAAGTTTTCGTTTTAAATATAGTTTTAACCTCGTTTACCAGGAAACAAGAAAAATTTGTTTTGAAAAAACTGTAATCGTGGCAAGAATGTTAGCTTGGTTTGTGCTGTTTCAACAATGCAAGTGCTGCCTTTTGAAATAAAAACTGGAATGAAGATTCATTTTATACTTTAATTACAACACTGTCGGCACCAGCGATTAGGAACGCAGATGTGGAAGTGTTGGTGTTTGTTATGGACAACTGTAAATTTCACTGGAGTCTTTCTGTTAGACAAATACTAGCCTCTCATGGCATAACTATCAAGTATCTGCCAGCATACACGCCACAACTTAATCCAATAGAAGAATTTTTTCTTCTTCTTTAAAGCATACTTACAGGGAGAAAGGTCTCGAAATACGGATGGGGTAATCAGGAAACTTAAAAACAATATGGGTGCTACAGAGTTTAACTTGAATCCATTTTAATTATAACATAAATCCAGCGCTATTTATTTTTAAATAAATAGCAGTGGCAACAACCTAATTTATATTTTAAATAAATCTATATAAAAACATAAATGCTTATATATAAGTTATATAAATTATTATATATTACATATAATTATTATTATTATTAAAACATAGAAGCTTATATAATAGTTTATATAAAATTATATTAGAGATTTTATGGGTGGTTGACTCGCCTATAAACGCGCATTTGAGAATGAATAAACACGCATATAAGAATGAATTAATGCGCATTTAAAAGTGAATAACCTTGTAAGTTGAATTATGCGAGAAAGCGGTAAGGTTAGCTGTCCAAGAGATAAAACTCAGCAAGCAAACAACGTCTAAGCAAGGTTGAAACTTTTAACGTCGGAAATTTCAACGTCGCTTCCGCGTTGATTTACCGTTGGTAAAGAAACGTTGAACAGTACGACGTCGTTTCAATGTCGTGGTGATGTAGAAGGTTTAACGTCGGAATATTCACGTTACTTCGACGTTGGTTTATAGTGGATAAAATAATGTTATTCAACGTTAAAACGACGTGTCTTTAAATTCTATTTTGATATCGAAGCAAATTATTATAAGGTTTTTTAAAGATAAATACGGCTAATCGCCCAGCGAAATGTGCTTCTTTTATACTATTTTATTTAAAAGTGTGATTATTTAAAAATTATTCATAACTTTTTATTTGATATTGTAAAAAGCTATTTACAATTTATCTTAAGTATATTTTGGATATATATAATAATTAATTAAAGTTTTTTTTGGTTTATAATTTCATTTTTTATTTTGTTTGCAGAAAGTTGTAATGCCTAAATGGAATTATAATATTATTAGTAATATTCATTAAAGAGGATCCGTGTTTTGTTATATAACATTGTTTTACACAGCTTTAATTACAAACATACATTTTTTTTTTGTTTCTAATCAAAGCTAAAAGTGCTAGTAAAAGAATCAATAAATTAGTAAAAAGTGAACTCGAATTAATATTGATATTTATATATTATATAAATATCAATATTAATTCGATATATATATATATATATATATATATATATATATATATATATATATATATATATATATAGGTACGTGGACTGATTTTTTTAGATTGAACATATCCTAGAATGTTATATATCATTAGAAAGCCCTTCAGTACAGTATTTTAAAGGTGAAAAAATTATTAAAAACGAACAATTTAAAAAAAAGTTATGACATTTTTAGTAGCAAATTTTTGATATATGGAGTTATTGAAGAAACTGGTTCCAAAAAAATTTTTTTTTCCACTGAAATTGTTATAACTTTGTCAAATCTTATCCAAATGCCTATGCCTTGGTATCAAAAGATAGATGTAAGAGTAGGCTACAAGTTCACGTAACTCTATAGACAAAAAGGGGCGTTTAGAGGGCCAGAGGGGGTACCGGAAAACCATCGTAACTTTAAAAAAATACAAGTTTTTCAAACGAAAGAGTGTTTTTCTGATAAAATATGTTATCTTTATACATAAAAAGTTAATCTGATTTTGCTTCCATTCCATTTCCAAATATTAGTGGTCTATTTTAGATTAAAGGGTGGATGTCTTTGTTACGTTTAAACACCCTCGTAGTGAAATGTTACATTTTTATAAATATTTTAACCTAAAAAACATTGATTATATTTTGTGTTAAAAAGTTTAAATTACATTTTCTTATTTTACATCATATACAAGTGGTGTATAAATTGACATTAGAGGTGGGACATGGGCCACGCCCAACTCCATCCCCCTTCCCTCCCAGCCTTATCCAACTTAAAAAAAAATAAATAAGATATTTGAAAAAAGGTTTTAAATTGAGTTTATTGAAAAAGAGAAAAAGGTATTCGAAATTATTTTACTAGAGAAGGATATATACATATATATATACACATATATACATATATATATATATACATATATATATATACATATATATATATATATATATATATATATATATATATATATATATATATATATATATATATATATATATATATATATATATATATATATATATATATATATATATATATATATATATATATATATATATATATATTATATATATATTAGGGATATGACTTTTTTGCAACCTACTAGGCCTGTATCGTAATTCAATGAACTTTTATGTAAAAAGAACGAATAGATGTTTCATTTTGACATATTTTGAAAAAAGGTCACCCCAAAACCAAAAAATCGAATTTTCAATAGGTACACTTTTGTACAGTAAATGAATATTAAAGGCTGAAGATGTTGTAAGAGTCATACTCCTGTTGTTATTTTATTTATTTATGCAACATGTACTGTGATATAACAAAAAACATTATGTGATATATAATTATACAAGTATTACAAAATTAACAGTATCAAAGCGTCTAGTACAACAATATACATAACTGTCTGTGTCTATAGGCCTACTGTGTTTAGTACATGGGTCACATGATGCTCACGTCTCATAAAGAGTCTAGCGCTTATTACTTAGAATGAATCGAAGTTGCAGTTTGTCTTTCTTTCTGCAGGAAGCATACAGGTCTTGCATCACCTTGATTGCACGTTCAGCTATCTGATTACTTCGTGGTATGTCGATGACGGATGGCTCTTTCTTCCAGTGATTTTTGAATGACTGCAATGCCTTTTTGTAAGGCTTCAATACATCAGATAAATTCTTGAAGTCATTGTCATTGTACTTTTGACTACTAAACCAATGTTCTGCCCACTCATATGAAATGAACCTGCAAACCTTCTCCAAATTCTTTCTCGCTTCAGGCATAAGAATGAACGCCAGAATGGCGAGAATGGCTCTTGAGTTCCATCTGGCATTGCTCATATTAGGAATGTTCTGAAAGTGAATCAGAGGGAAGTTTCTTTGTTCTTCATAGAACCTAAACACTCTTGTTAAATGGTACAAAAACTTCATATCGTCTCTCCACCCTGATTTATCAAGAATTTCTACAGTTCCATTCACAAACTTATCCTTCAGTTCATCATACTTATTCAACAGTTCAGACACAAATGGGTATTCAATGTTTGGAGATTTGGTATCACCCCCAAGTTCTTTGTCCATCACCAGACGGAGAATCCTGTCTAGTACGTGATGCTGACAACCGATAAATTGTGGTATTGTGACACCCTTTAATTTAAACATACGTTGCAACTTCACAACAACTCCATTTCTCTTCCCAGTATTGACGTTTGTTGTATCAGTAATGATCATCTTAATTGAATTCCACAAATTGTATTCATCAATAAGTTTGGCAATTTTTTCAGCAACAGTTTCAGCTTTGCCATCTTTTAAACGCAGTGCATCAAGTTTCACGTCAGTTCTTTCATTCTGAAGTACAACTACCTGATATTCCTTATCATCTATTCGTTTGCCGTCAAAGTGTAAGGACCACTGTTCCATTTTAAGTTGTTGTATCATTTCTTTTTTTAATTTACCTGCCTCTTTGAATATGGACTTGTAAATTGCTGATTGACTTGGAGTTGGAATATCAATACCTTGTTGTGATAATACATTGCATATTTTAGCAGCTTTCTTTGTGGAAACTCCACTTGATGTAACCATACTTACAGCAAATTTACTTTTGTAGTGCTTTCTAGTTTTTTTCTGAGTGTCCTCATCATCGTCTTTATCACCGTCGTCGTCTTCATCATCTTCACTCTTACTTTTGCAGTTTTCAGATTCAGTACCACTGTCTGTGGTAGACAGGACTTGTGATGTGGAAGGTATTGCTGTTCCAGACTGGACTTTCCTTCTCTTGGAAGGGTGAATGGTTTCTTTACTTGCCACTTGTCCTGTTGAGTACCCCACCTGTCCTTTACTTTCTTTTTGTAGGTGGTATAGACGTTTATCTTCCGAGGATAACCACTGGCCATTCACTTTCGTGATGTCAAATAATGCATTGAGAACATCATATTTTCCACGCTTGACACATTCATCATAGACCTTCAGCACCTTCATAAGCTTTGCTCTTATCACTTGATCAGACACACGTGGAAAATTCAGTTTATTGTCCCACAATTTTGTAATTTCCTTAGAAATTTGGTCTATTCGTTCTTTTCTTCCTTTAACATATGCTCCGAGAAACTGGTATCTTCCTACGATCTGCAATTGAAGTGGTATTCTGGATTTTTCATCGAGTGAATGTTCTTCTACAACCACGCTTCCTCTTCTTCTGTGTGACTCTTGAAATCTCACCAAATTTTTAGTCCAAGTCTTCTTGTTCTTTGTTACTGTGGTATGACTTTTCTTGTGAGACATCATATAATATTGTTACGACTTTACGGATAGCTGAGCGTAAATATCCGTTTAATAAAGTCGTTTAATTAATAAAATACTTTAACTGTATAGTAATCCAATTATAGTTCGATAATCCAGTCAATGTTGATAACAGTTCGATAATCCAGTCCGTATCCTAACGATAATGCTACAACTACTTATACTTCGTACACTTACAGCGTCTTTAGTTCGCTACAGTAGTTCCTTATTAGCTCAGTTACACGCAGAGTACTTCATAGAACTATTCACATTATCAACACTGAGCTCTGACAGCAGCTCGCTTATATAATTATTTAGAGCTTCCAGAATGTTCTACTAAGTTCTATAATCTTCTATAGTCTGTTACAGTCGTCTATATCACCGTGGTAACACAATGACGTCATCACATAACAATTCCAAGTATTTGCCGGCACACGGCCGTTTCGTTGCCATGGTAACGTGTGGCGTTATATTTATAAATTCATAACAAAATAATGAAATAAATAGAATTAAGCTGAGAATTAAGCTTAAGATTAAAACATCGGTCAAAAATGAATGTATAAAAATGGTAAATCAAATTTTTATTTTGGGGGTGACCTTTTTTTGTTGCAGACAGCTATTTGGGCCTTTTTTCATGATTTTTAGGTAAAAGTTCATCGATTTATGATACAGGAAACATTTTATTTGAAAAAAAATTAAAAAGTCATATCCCTAATATATATATATATATATATATATATATAAATATAATATATATATAATATATATATATATATATATATATATAAATATATATATATATATTTCTATATATATAAATATATATATATATAATATATATATATATAATATATATATATATATATATATATATATTAATATATATATATATATATATATATATATATATATATATATATATATAATATATATATATATATGTATATATATATGTATATATATATATATATATGTGTGTATATATATGTGTATATGTATATATGTATATATATATGTATATATGCATATGTATATATATATATATATATATATATATATGTATATTTATATAATTTATATATATATATATATATATATATATTATATAAACATTAATATATATTTATATGTATAATATATAGTAATATATATATATAATATATATATATATATATATATATATATATATATATATATATATATAAAATAGTGTACTTATATATATAAATATATATTATATATAAATATATATTAATGTATATATAAATAAATATATATATATATATATATATATATATATATATATATATATATATATGTATATATATATGTTTATGTATATAATGTATATATAATATATATATTATATATAATATAAAATATATATATTATAATATATAATATATATATATATATTAATGTATACATATATATATCCATATATAATATATATATATATATATATATATATATATATATATATATATATATATATATGTATATAATGTATACATATATATATATATACCTATATATATATATATATATATATATATATATATATATATATATATATATATATATATATATATATATATATATATATATATGTATATATACATACAGGGTTGCAAAGACACCATGGTTTTTTTGATTAAAATTAGATTTTTATTAAATAATGCCGTGTTTAGTTATCCTTTTAAATTAAAAAAAAGTATAATGCATTTTATTTGAGTAAACTATATTCTTAATCAATATTACTGTAATATTTCATTAAAATTATTTAATGCATCATTGTTTAATGTTCTATATATAAATACAAGCTTTGCTGCTTTTTCTACCCCCAATTGATTTCTTAACTTAGAATGAACAAGGCCAAAAGTTGAAAAAATTCTTTCGATTCCAGCACTAGAAGCTGGTGCATTTAATAAACCTTCAATATCCATTATGTTACAATCCACAATTTTTAGAGATTTCCACCATTCTATTGGTGATACATTTTTTAAAACAGATTCACTATACAAATAGCTTTTATCGAATGGAGCAGATTTGGCTTTTAATTTGAATATTATTGGAAACAAATTCTTGAACTCTTTATCTGCGAAATTCATGGCAGCTTCATTTTCATATTCAGAAAGATTACATCCAAAATATCTAGGATCTATTGTGTTTGCCAGGAAATGAGCATCATTGACAGTCTGAAGGTATCTAGATTCAATTTTTTTTTTCGTTTGTTAAAAATGATAAACTGTTTATCAAATCTTTAAAAATTTCAACAGTGTCACTTATTTTTGTTTGATCTCTTTGCAACTTACCTAGAGCTACTGCAATTGGTTTTAATATTTTTAATAAATCTTCTGTGTTTCGCTTTTTCTGTATATCACTTACTTTTTTACCAATCATAGGATCTAAGTCTTTATTTTTTCAAACATTGTGAAAATGATACTCCAGTTGTTGACATATTTTTCAAGTGAATCACATACAGAATTCCAGCGAGTTTCAGTAGAAAGTGGCAATTTTGCTCCTCCATTTAATTTATAAATTGCTCCAGCTTTATGATTATTTCTTATATATTTTATTATTTGTTTAACATTTGCTCACATTTTCAATGTTAAGATCATTTGCTAAAAGATTCAGCATATGAGCAGCACACCCAAAAGTTATGATAATATCTCTTTCAGATGACAGTACTTGCCTCATTGATTTCATATTAGCTGCATTGCCAGTCACAAAGCTTTTTACTGTGCATCCAAATTTACATCTTACAGAATCTATTGCTTCTCTTGCTAATTGTGTAAGATATTCACCAGTTTGTGAATGACCAGAAGTGTTGATTGTTTCTACTAAAATTTTAATTTTATCTGTAATTACAGAGATACAAACTATAGGTTCATTATGTACTTTACTCCAGCCATCTAAAGACATGGCTTCAATTTGACCATTCAATACATTACATTTTTCAATTTCTTTTGCATAAACCCTATCTAATATTTCTCCTCCAATTTGAGTTCTATTAGGTAAAGTGTATCCTGGATAAAGCATATTGATAAATTTTTTATTTTTTATATATAAAATTCTTTGTGTTCAACTGTTCTGAAGCTAGAGTTTGTACTGTATATAAATCTACCAAGTTGCAAATCAAATAAATCTTTCTCTTTGAGGCTTGCTTGTGTGAAAAACTTATCTATTTTCAAATATTTATCAGCTGATGTTGAATTGGGCTGAGAGCTTTTCATTTGTTGTTGTGACGTTGACGGTGAGTTACCTTTAAAATAAAATTGCAGTTTATTGAACTATTCTAAGTTAATATGTCTATACAGTCCTCTGAGGACTCTATTCTATAAAAAAACAGAAACAAAAATCATGGATTTAAAAAAAATATCTATATTAAAGATTAGTTATACTTGTTAACATAACCCTGTTTTAGTTTTCTGTTGTAAGTTCAAATCTTTTTAAAAAAACATTAATTTAGTTTAAACCAACAATTTTTTAATTGGTTTAAACCATGCAACCCTGAATATATATATATATATATATATATATATATATATATATATATATATATATATATATATATATATATATATATATATATATGTATATATATATATATATATATATATGAAGACCTCAGTGGAAAAACCGGCGTTGTCACATTTAAAAAGTATTGAGAAAGTATTTATTGATCATTAATAAAAGTCTTTATTTAAAGCAAATAAAACTAAGCAATTTAAAAAAATTTATATTATAATTATTTTATTTAAAATTTATTCAAAAACAAAACATTTTGTAATTTTTTATACAAAAATTTTTTTTCTTTGCTTTAAATAAAGACATTTATTAATGATCAACAAATACTTTTTCAATACTTTTTAAATGTGACAACGCCGGTTTTTCCACTGAGGTCTTCATATATATATATATATATATATATATATATATATATATATATATATATATATATATAATATATATATATATATATATATATATATATATTATAATGTATATAATTATTTAATGTATGAATATATATATATATAAATATATATTATGTATATAAATATATATTATTTCATGTATGAATATATATATATATAAATATATATTATGTATATAAATATATATTATTTCATGTATGAATATATATATATATATATAAATATATATTATGTATATAAATATATATTAATGTATATATATATATATATATATATATATATATATATATATATATATATATATATATATATATATTAATGTGTAATATATATATATTAATGTGTAATATATATATATATATATATATATATATATATATATATATATATATATATATATATATATATATATATAATATATGAGTATATGATAACGCAAATGGCAGAGGTGTTTTTTAACAATAAAAAGAAGAGAGAAAAAAGATAAATGAAAAAAGAAAAAATCAAAAAAACAATTTTAAAATAGAAGAAAAAACAAACAACAGCAATAAATAAAGTGAAAACAACACAAACAATTTAAATAAATAATTTAATTGAAGAGAAATAAATAAAAAAATAATAAAAAAAAATTAACAAAATACAAAGTTTAATGTATAGTTTTAGATTTTTTGATACTATTACTTTAATATTAAATATTTTTTTTCTTATTTTTCTTATTTTCTTGTTTTCTATTTAAATAATCGTTTAATTTCATTGTTAGTTTTTTCGTTTTATCAGTTTTTTAATTGTTTGTAACAGTCTAACATTGTACACATAGCTATTTGTGTTTATAAAAAGAATTAACTTATTATTATTGTTATTACTATTATTGTTATCATTGTTATTATTAGTAATGTTTACTTTTGTAAATATTATTTTTATCATTTTCATTAGATGTTTACTTACTATTAGTTATAGTACTATTTCTAAACAACTTTAAAATGTAACCATCAACTATTTCAGAAATTTATTGGTTTATTATATATTAGGGGTATCGATGTCTACTTTTGGCAGATGCCGATTGGTACAGGGTGATGCATTGGCATCAGCCGCAAACTTGAATTTGTACTCTTTTCTTTTTTTGTAAATAGGTAAAGGAGCCCCTTGTGATAAAAAATTGTTTAAGAAAATTTTTCGACAGGTTTAGTGGTTGCAGATATGTCTATAAATTTTCATTTATTGAATATATATATATATATATATATATATAAATATTAGGGTGCATCCAACGCTCCATACATTCAAAAATTGATCTTTCCCTATTCTTAAAACTTTCTATTGGTTCTCACAAGACACCCTGTTAAATTTTTTCATAATTGAATAAGATTTAGGGGGGCCACCTCAAGTCTGAAACTTGCAACAAGACCCTAAACAGAAGGAAAAAAAGTTTTTCAAAAGTATGACATGTTGGGTCTCAAAAGAAGCAAAAATTTATAAAAATTTCAAAAATAACAAAATTTTACACAAGAATTATTATTCTAAGTTTTATTGCATAAAAATTATTATTTTTTAACAAAAAGTTAAAAAAAAACCTTTTTTTTCATGTTTTTGTCAAAAAAATTTTTCAAGGTATTTTTAACAAAAAAATGATAACTATTTTTGAAATTTTTATAAAGTTTCGCTTCTTTTGAGACCCAACATGACATACTTTTGAAAAACTTTTTTTCCTTCTGTTTAGGGTCTTGTTGCAAGTTTCAGACTTGAGGTGGCCCCCCTAAATATCATTCAATTTTGAAAAAATTTAACAGGGTGTCTTGTGAGAACCAATAGAAAGTTTTAAGAATAGGGATAGATCAATTTTTGAATGTATGGGGCGTTGGATGCACCCTAATATATATATATATATGTATATATATGTTTATATATATTATATATATATATATATATATATATATATATATATATATATATATATATATATATATATATATATGATATATATATATATATATATATATATATATATATATATATATAATTATATTTATTATAGGAATAAAAGTACTGATTGTTATGTCATCATGGATAATGCAATGGAGAAAAAAGTCAAAAAGTACAATAGAAACAAAAATGTCAGAAAGTACAGTAGAAATAAATGTAGAACAAAGAAATGTTTCTGATAATGGAGTTGTTCCGAAAACACTTCTTTAATCAATAATACTTACTAGTTTTGCAAAGAAAATCAGTTTTTTAGTTTAAAGAGAAAAATGTTGAAGTTGTCTTTTGACATATTAAGTCTGATGACAAACAGACTTAAATCATAGTTCAATTTGATTGGTTTGAAGGAAAAGGTAACTGTGATGGAAATTGCCTATGGAAGAATAAATATTTACAAAGCTATAATTGGTAGGATATTATTTTGATTTCAAGTGTTAAAGTTTAATTTCAAGTGATTATTTCTTTAATGGGTGCTTGTTGAAAATAAATGAATTTAGTTAAATTCACAAAAAATAGGTGTAAAACTTACTATCAAAGCAAAAAATAAAATAAATCAGTTAACATGAAAATTGTAAACTTTAAGTATTCATATAAAATAATATAAATTAAAAATTTTTCCTCCTTTCTCTACAGTTTTATTTGCTTGACTATTTTTGAATGTTTTTTTCTAGAATCGATTAAGTGCTATTATGCAAAAGCAACAGACAAAGAAACTTGTACATAATTAGCCTCCTGCTTGAAGTATGCACCTAAATGAAAGTAAACGAAAATCCTATTAGCACAAAAATACGATGACAAAATTAATAAAAGGTGATAAAGAAAATCATAAAGATGATACCTGTGATGTAGAAAGTGATGTTGAGTTAAACAAAAACAAAGGTAGTTGTGAAAATGAAAAATACATTACCCTCTTACCCCTACTTGTAAAACTTTTAAAAAATATATATTTTTTGATGTTGAACCAATGTTGATATTTTAATGCCACTTTCTTGTTTCTAAATCAATGCTTAAATCAATGTTTGTAAATCAACATCAGTTTAACGTTAATTTATCAATGTTGAATCAACGCTGATATTTCAATGTTGATTTTTTGTTTCCAAATCAACGTTTAAATCAACACCCTCAAATCAACACATTTTCAACGTTGAATCAACTTCAAAATGCTTGCTGAGAAAGATTGTATCACATACCCAGCAACCATTTTGACATTGATTCAATGTTGAAAATGCGTCGATTTAGGTGTTAAATTGGAAACAAAAAATCGATTTTGAAATATCAACATTGATTCAACGTCTATAAATTAACATTGAACTGACATTGTTTTACAGACATTGATTTGGAATGAAGAAACCGGCGTTGAAATATCAACATCGATTCAACATCAAAACAACGATGAACTGATGTAACGCTTTCGAAAGATAATATTTTGAAAAGCTTACTAAAATATGTTTTTTAAAAAGTTTTACAAGTGGGGGTAGGGAGGTAATTTAATTTTCATTTTTGCAACTACCTTCACTCTCATTAGACTCAAACGTCCTAATCTACTTCACAGTCATCATCATCTTCATTATCTTTATCACCTTCTTTTATCAACTTCTTCTTTTTTTTTTCGTGGTTGTAAGATTTTTGTTTACCTCTATTTAAATGACAAGGTGCATACTTCAAACAGTAGGCTAATAATGCCCAAACTTCTTTGTCTGTTGCTCTTGCATAACAGCTCTTAATCAATTCTAGAAAATAAATGCAAAATCATTAAAATTTAGTCAAGAAAATAAAACTGTTGGGAAAAGGAGAAAGAAAATTTTATATTATTTCAAATAAATACATGAAGTTTACAATTTTCAAGTAAACCAGTTTTTTTTTTTTAATTTGCTCAGGAAAAGTTTTACAACTATTTTTTGTGAATTTAACTAAGCTCATTTATTTATAACAGGCAGCCATAAAATATATATATATATATATATATATAATAAATTACTTCAAGTTCTGTGGTAGTTTATTCCATTGGCCTGATTTATTTCATCCCATTGCGTAAAACTCAAAACAAGATAAAGATTTTGGTTTATAACTATTAGAAGTGTATCTAAAAGTCCGTTCTACCTTGATAACCATAAACAAGGAGAAAAAACGCTTAGTAAATAGGAATTTTAGAAATAAAGTTTACATAAAAGTAATATTAGAAATGCGATTTAAGAAAAAAGTCATTGTAATAAAAAATAAAAAAATGTTAACTAATTAGCTATTTATTTACATAAAAAAATTATTCAAATACTTTTATAATATGAAAGTATTTGTAAAAGTATAATTCACTGAGTTATTGTGAATATATTCTGACAGACCTAAATAATTATCTGTCTGAACTATTGCCTCCCCTTTGTAAGTTGCTCGAACTTGTTATTGTCTGAATTAGTTATATAATTATGTAAAAACAGTTTAAAAATATGTCTAAATTATCACCTCCCCTCAAGAAATTACTAAACTTTTGTCTAAACTATCTTCTTCCTCCTATTTAATCATTAAATAAAAGATGTTATGATAATGGTAAGTGATGTAATAAAAAGTATACAACTAGAAACTATTAGTTATATATAATATATAACTAATAGTTTTCAGTTGTTTTTACTTAAATATCTTATATTTAATGAAAAAATTTTATAATTACTTTAAGTTTCTGAGTTATTACCTCCCCCTAGTAAATCACTCAATGTAAGATGGCGTGATAATAGACTATTCAATATACTATTAAACAAACTATTAAATAGTATTAAGTGATAGTGATTAAATTAAATATAACTATAATATTATAACTAAATAAAATATTAATTAGTTAAAACATTATGTAAAAATGATTTGCAAATATACTGATATTATCACAACCCCTTTTAATAAATGATGCAATAGAAGATGTATTGAATGATATAAGTTATTATTATATTATATTATATATATATATATATATATATATATATATATATATATATATATATATATATATATATATATATTTGCAATCTTTCCCCATACACTCCTAAAGAGGAGGAGGATGGTTAAAAGTCGTTTGTGAAAAAATCAGATGTACCCAAATAATTTCCTGGATCTGCCCCTGTTAGGAACAGAAAAAAGTGTTAATCTTACTTTAATTAGTATAGACATTAATCCAACACATCATAATTATTTTAGCCTAATTTAAAGATACATTAATGTTATGCTAAATTTTATTTTATTTCTTTTGATCTACAGCATTGGTTCTTTTCTATTTTAATTAAAAAGAATATGTTATTTATGCTGATTAAAAAAAATACTTTTTTGTTATATTTAGTTTTTTTTTCATTTGTTTAGTTTTGACCATAAGGTTCTGTGCTTCTTCATTATTTATATTTAGTTTGACTACTGTTAAAATATGGTTTTAATTTAGTAAATTTTCATGAACTGAAATTTACTTTATTGATCATTAGCCAACAGTTTAGGTAATAAAATTAAATTCATCACCATTAAGGTAAGAATAACTTTTTTTTTGAATATTTTGAATTTTTTCTGAGAGCAGTGTGCTCTCAGAAAAAATTGAGTATTCTTCTTTTCGAGGCGATTATACTAATACCACAAAACTTCAAAAGTAAACCTATTTAAAGCCTTTAAAAATTTATCACATTAACTCATAAATTTTATAATTATTTTTAAATAGATGTTTTAACCACAAAATCAAATCTCTCAAGATATATAAAGCTCAATTAATTAATAGTAAAATATATTTAAAGGGCTTATTGTCACTATGAAATACCCACCATGGTAATGCAATATTTTGGATTAAGACTCTTACCATTACTTTAAATCAATGATTAACTTTGTCACTTTGGGTTATATTGATTATTTATTTAATCTAAATTAAGTAACAAAATCAGATAAAATAAATCAAGCACTGTCTTTGGAAAGAAAAAAAAAAAGATGCCTAAAGCAGAGTATTTTTTTTTTTTTTAACATCTTCACTTCCAACAAGGCTGCAAGCAACCACTATTAGAGTTGGAAGTTATGGAAAAGATAAAGATTGTAGAGCAAGAAAACGATTGACAGACGACTTAAAAGATTGCAAATTATATGAATCAGGAGAGCAAGATGAAGAAAGTCAATTCCAAAGAACTGTTCGAAGATTGTTCGAAGAAAAAAACTAAAAGAGTAAGAGTTTTTGGAGCATTTAGGACAGTCACAGAAAAAGGATGAGACTCAATTAAATGACGAGTAACACGAGAATGAATTTTAGTAGATGGCGCAAGAGACGCTAGCTCTTTAGAGCAGTGCCTATTATAGTATTTGTAGAAAGAGAAGCAACATTATGACTTGATAATGGCTGGAGATTTTTTTTCATAACAAAAACAAGTTTTTAATTACTTTTTGCAGTAAACTCCACCAGCTTTCAGTTTTAAAAAATCATTTTTTAATTTACAATTATGTTTTCAAAGTTATTTTAGTTATTTAGCCAATTTATTTTAGTTACACAAAATGGCAATGGCATGATAATAAACATAAAAGAACTTTTTTTACTTGTTTAAAATATATAATATTTTTAATGTACCAATTCTAATTTACGTAGATCAAAAGAAATAACAAAACTAGAACTTAAAAACAATAAAAAATGCATGAATTTGGAGAAAAAAAATAATTTCATGTATCAATATCTTTAAAATAGACTAATATAATTATGATATGTTGGACTAAAAACTATACTAATTATATTTTTACTATTATTAAATACCAATATCATATATCTCAAATTGTACGATTCACTATAGGAGATGGGATATGTGGTAGATTATTTCATTCACCTAATTTTTCCATCCCATTGCGTATTAATCACATTTATTTGATTCACGAGAATGAAAAATTTGTAAAAGACTATTAAATGACCATTTTCTTTACTAAATAAACATGGAAACAAAAAAAAAACATTATAAAATTATAACTGAAAAATGCATTCTTGTTTTGAGTTTTACGCAGTAGAATGGAATTAACTACTATAGTAGTTAATTCGTACAACTTACACAACTTTAATTACAAACATATATACTTTTTGTATAATATACAAAAAATATCTATGTTTGTAATTAAAGTTGTGTAAAACAATGTTACAAAACAAAACATGGATTCTTTTTAATAATCATTATTAATAATATTAAAATTGCATTTAGGCATTACAACTTTCTATAAGCAAAATAAAAAATGCAATTATAAACCAAAAATAACTTTGATTGTTATCCATAAATCTAAAATATACTTAAGATAACTTGTTAATAGCTATTTACAAAATTCAAGTAAAATATTATATAAAATTATGAGTAATTTTTAAATTTTAACAGTTTTAAATAAAAAACAATAAAAAAAGCACACTTTTCTGGACGAATAGCCATTTTCATTTTTAAAAAACCTAATAATCATCCGCATTGATATCAAATAGAAATTAAAAAGACACGTCATTTTAACATTGAATAATCAACGTTAGTTTATCAACTATAAATCAACATTAAACTTTCTACACCACCAAGACGTTGAAACGGCGTCGTATTGTTCAACGTTACTTTATCAACGTGGAAGGGACGTTGAAAGTTCCGACGTTAAAAACTTCAACCATAGACGTTGATACAACGTCGTTTGCTTGCTGGGTAAATAAGTGGTTATTAAAGCATTAAGAAAAATTGTTTCTTGTAAAAAATTTGTTATTAAAGAGTAAAAAAAGATTACATCACGTGAAGAAGTGGTTATAAAAGAGTTAAGAAAGATTGTATCACATGAAGAAGAGGTTATAAAAAAATTAAAAAAATTGAAAAAAGTAGTTAAAAAAGAATCAAGAAGTTGTTAAAAATTGATGATAAAAAGGCTAAAAAATCTGTTGTGCTCAAAATTGTTCAAACAACAACATAAAAGACAGTAATGTAAAGTTCTATCTTAATTGCATCTTTTCTTATTTTGGACTTTTATGTTCTATAAAATTTTTTTTGCATAAATTACCTGCTAAACTATTTATAATGAAGTATAGATGACTTTTATACGGAAATTATGTCTTTTATTGCCCATTATTGCTAAATGCTGACATGCTTATAAACGTACGTGCATTATAAACATACAATGATATCACAAATTATCCATTCAAAAATACTTAAAGCATTTTACTGAAGAAGGTAATAACAAAAAAAACTAAATAACAATAATTTATCATTTACTAAAGCTCAATTAGGTACTTAAAATTAAAAAACAGCAAAAAAATGTTTACTTTGCTA